>NC_091212.1:2245420-2315420 GCF_040958095.1 Procambarus clarkii | reverse complement strand
AATGCTAAGTATATTTAATTCTTTCCGCATGTTGAGAACTTTGGTAGTTATAGGACAGCCAAGTATAATTCTGAGTGCTTCATTTTGCATTTTTTCCAGTCTATCAATACTTTTGCCATTCTGCAGGACCAAAGCTGATGCATGATAGTCTATCAGAGACCTTATATACGCTAAATACATCATTCTTGCTATTCTAATATTAACACCGTATTTCGGGCTGTTCCCCACTACAGTTCTGAGAGCCTTGAGTCTGTCTCTACATTGTTGATGTAACTTATTGACTGCAGTTGAGGTACAAGGGACAGAGACACCAAGGTATTTGAAAGAAGAGACATAGTCTATTGGTATGTTGTCTATCTTAAGTTTTCGTGGTCCACTTTTGCGGTTGCCAATTTGTCTGTTAAATACCTTAGTTTTAGCAGCGTTGATTACAAGACCAAGGCTCTCACAAGCTGTATGTATACAATTTAAGACTGTTTGCATTTTGCGGTGGGTTTTAGTATGTACAAGGATGTCATCTGCATATCTGATAGTGATGTTTGCCGGACTAGTTGGGATTTTAGTAAAGCATTAATTAGAACATTAAACAAGGTAGGACTAAGTACTCCTCCTTGTGGGGTGCCTAGTTGCATTACTTTAGTTTCACTCTTGTAGCCTTGGAACAGCGCAGAGGACTTCGGGTTGGTAAGATAGCCTCGTATCCACTGTAATAAATGTCCCCCTATATCCATTCTCGCTAATTCATACATAATCACTTCCCTATTAGCAATATCAAAGGCATTTTTTAAATCAAGAAATGTTGTGTACTTGTGCCTTTTATCTCCATGAACAGTAAGAAAGGTTGTGATACAGTTGTGTACACTTTTACCATGTGTGAAACCATTGATATCAGGTGACATGTGCTCTTTAACTCTATACAATAATCTATTAAGCACCATTCTCTCAAAGAGAGAATGGTGCTTAGTTGATTGTCTACTATTCTCTCAAAGGTTTTGCACATGCAGCTGGTCAGTGAGATGGGACGGAAAGCATCCGGTTGGCCAGGCTTTGGTACAGGTACCGTAAGACTGGTGGTCCATGATACAGGCAACTGCCCAGAGACATAGCTGGCATTAAACAATTCTAATAATGGGTTACCGGGTACACGATGTAGGAGTCTTAGAATATCATAGGTGATACCGTCCTCACCAGGAGCAGTGCTACTGCCCCTGGAGAGGGCTGCATCCAATTCATAATCTGTATATGGAACATCACATTCATCATGTTGCTTGCTCAACATGAAATTTATGAGAGAATTTCTGTCTGTGGACCTCGCCTGCAATTTCTCCCCAGTGCTAGCTGGTAGCATTCCAAGGCTGGAAACCTGAGCCCATTTTGCAATTAACTGATTGGCTTTCTGTAGCGGGTTTGGGTGTGAAACTTGCCTACTATTTTTACCAATAATTTTGTTTATGCCTTTCCAGGCTTTGCCCAGGGGAGTATGCAGGTTAAGTCCACTAACAAAACCCTCCCATTCATTTTGTCTCAGTTCAGTCATTCTCTCCCTTGCCGCTGCAAGCGCGGCCTGAAACAGTTTTAACATTTGAGGAGTTCTAAGGCTCTTATATGCTTTACCTGTCTGTCTAGCAATTGATTTAAGCTCTTTCAGTTTAGCATCATCATAGTACTGGTTGTGTCTGACCTGTTTACCAGTACTTCTTTTTGTTTGGTGTGACTCACTATTTTTGATGGCCTCATAGGTATATGGGTACATCCGGTCTCTTACCCTCGACCGCGTCGGTACCTTTATGGTCAGGAAGCCACGGATATTTACAATGGGGCTCGGTCAGTCAATATGATTCCTTTGACATCACTCAACTTATGTATTCTGTTCTCGTATTGACAATTTGAATGATATCAAGAATATTTTGAATATCTCTGACATAGATGGTGCTGTAGTTGATTGTTGTTCATGACCTGTCCAGTGGGTCGAGACTGGTCTCATTAGCATCTCTCAGATTAGTGGGAAGAAATTCTTGCTGCAAGAATGTGTGTTCTCAGAGCTAACTAGGGTAACTTGAATACTTATTTCCTAAATAAATACTTTAATTGTAAATATTTGAAAATATATGGTATGTTTCCGAATTTCTGACGATATAAAACATATTGTGGTTTATAATTAAGTTCTTAATAGTGATCCTATCCTGCATCATAATTTACATAATATCTACTTCTGTTTTGTGTATTAAAATGACTACTTTTTATGTTAATTTATTTCTGTAAATGATGATGATGATAAAGTTCAATAAATGTAAGTAAGAACATAAGAATGAAGGTAACTGCAAAAGACTTATTGGCCCATACGAGGCAGCTCCTCGTATGGAGCTGCCTTTGATAAGTAATTACCAAAGAAGGCACCAAGCCGGGAAGGCTGTGTAGCACAATAAAATAAGTCTACTGCTCCTGAAGAGGACGGTATTACTTACAGTTTACTGAGATTAGTCTCACAAGTACCAGGTAATCCACTTTTAGTGTTGTACAGAATGAGTTTAAGTGAAGGAGTATTACCTGATGATTGGACAGTGTCATTGTTCCCATCCCCAAAGCACACTCAGATAATTATAGATCCATATCTCTAACATAATTTTGTCTATTAGCACAGTTTTCGGCGTGAAGGCATTGAGTAGATCTCGGCAATACAAGAAGTTTCAAGCTAAACTTTCTAATATGCTACACTCACCTGAGGTCCGTAGAAGAGCGAAATCTGATTATGCATTTTGGTTCTACAAGGTAGCCAACTCCATCAAAATATTAAATATGTACCCAACTCAATTAACGATTAATCAACCAATTACTCCATGGGATAACTTGGATCTAGCAGTTGATTTTGTAAATGCACCCAAGAAAGATAATGTACACTCTACATTATTAAAACAGTTAACACTGAAAAGCATCACTGAGAGTACTCAGGGTATGGGTAACGATGTGTATCAGTGCTATACCGACGGTTCTGTAGAAGAAGGTGGACGATGTACTGGATGTGCATGTAATATATTTGAACAATCTTCTCTCGTACATACATGAATGAAGCGCGTCAATGACTGGGCAAGTACAACTCAAACCGAACTTGCAGGCATATACCTTGCCACTGAATTTTTAAAACACAAAGGCAGTCGACTTATATACTGTGATTCGCAGAGTGCACTCCTGGTATTGAACGCACATAGTAGTGACACCCAGAAAATAGTCAGTGATATTCGAATAAATATTTTAGCTGCCAAAGAAAAGAGATTTGAAATTAAATTCCTATGGATACCATCACATGTTGGCATCTCAAGGCATGACACTGTTGATATGCTTGCAAAGACAGCCTGTAGAAAACCAGTGGTAGAAATTTATATGGGTGTTTCATTAGCAGTGACAAAGAGAATACTTAAGCAAACATCTAATGAAAATCTCACCGACCTAACAAATTCACAAAGACCTGAAAATTGTAGCATTAAATATTATGATAGATATCGTGCGGAGACATTCACATACAGGATTAATGGAACAAGAACCCAGCAATGTGATGTTATAGTGGCCATAATACGCTTGGGATATAGACGTATCTGGCAGCTTTCTCAAAACCCAAATGTCGAGTACACAATGTGTCAACTTTGTGAAAGAGAAAATATGCACTCCCTTGAACATTATATTGTAGAATGTCCCATACTGACTGACTTTTGCCCTCCTGGGCTAAGGTATGCTGAACTGTGTAATTACAATTTGAGTACTGGAATACTTGATGATATATTGAACTTGTACCCTAGATTGACCATGTAACGTATCAATTATACAATGAATGTATGTGATGTAACTCTATAACCTGAGCTTGTGAAAGCACCTTAATCACCTTCAGTGATTAAGTGCTTAATTGCACACTAGTTTCTCTATCAGTTATCTCACCTTGTCAGAGTAAAAGAGACAAATATATGTGTATGTATGTGTGTATATATGTATGTATATATATGTATATGTACGCATACGTCTGTGTGTGTATATGTATGTGTATAAAGTATATGTGGAAGCTGGTCAGAATTCAATTTCACCTTTGTAAATGCACGTTAATGACACTATGTAAAAGACACATCGAACACTTTATGTAAGGCATACGTAAATCTGTGTATTTATGTATTTACGTATGTAGCTTAGCCTAGCATTTTAAAAACACTACAATCACCTTATGTGGTTGATTGTTCAATAAATCCCTGAACTATATGTTTAACAAATCTCTAACCCTATCAATGGAGTTAGTTAGTTTAGTTCTTATATTATGCACCCTATACCCATCTTGTGGGCGGTAGTGGAAAGGGTTAGAGTCCATGGCGGACTGAAGAAAATGTATATATGCTGGTTAGCATTGTTAATGTGTGGCCACGTCTGTGGTAGAAAATAATACAAAAAATCAAATAAAGGTATTATTGAAACTTTATAGGAAAACATTAAATCCTAAATATATCTTTAATATTATACTTGAAATATTGTATACTTTGCTCTCTCCATCGTACTTCTGCACCTGCTGGCAAGTGGTTCGGTGCAGTGTGCAGGTGATGTTCATTACTGGGTGAGCTGGCAGGTGGTGCTCACCTGCCAGCTCACCCAACGAAAATTTGGTTTTTAATACACTTACACATTTATTGGGTCTTTCCTTCACCTTCATTCAAGCACTAGGGTATTACAGTAAGTGTTTTAATTATAATATTTATTAACGTTATTATTTTTAATTTTTATTATTATTAGTATTATTATTAACAGGAGAGGATCGAGTGTGTGTGTGGGGGGGGGGGGTATTATGGTACACATGTCCACATCCCAATGCCCGCCCTTCCAGGACTGGGGGTGCGGGGGTGTACAATAAACTATACCCAGCAAACATTTTCATGTTTTTAAAACATCCTAAAAACGACATTTCATTGTTTTCAGCACGTTTATAATTACGTTTAGAAAAGGTTTTTTGAGAACTTTTATATACAACCTTAGAACGTAAATAATTAACATTTCTAAAAACTTTTTTATAATCTTTTAATTACCTACATTAAAGCGTTTAGGGTAAATTAGGGTATAATAATTTTGTAATTCATATCTGAAATAGAAAGGGAGAGAAAGAAAGAAGACATATCTGAGATAGAAATGGACATCCTATATATGTATGTGTAAATTACAAATAAATAGGGTACAAAAAGAGAATTAAAATATTATATTTATTTAATTAAGAATGAGTAATACAACAAAATATATGTAATAGCTCGAAATATATAGACTATATCTATAACAGAATATAAAAGTAAAAATTTAAAAATCTATATATGCAATATGTGAACACAATAGATTTTGTGATCAAGCAGCCTGTGATTCATGTCATGCTGAGATCAGTCTGACGTTACAAGCAGTTATTGTTACTTAAAACTAAAACAAGTAAAATTTTCCGAGTATACATATAACATTATAGTTTTTCTATGACTAATAATAAAAATATATTAATCAAAAGTTTAGGACTAATTAACTAAAAATAAAAATCTACAAGTGAATGTAAACAGTCAAGTATAATATTCATGTAGAAAGAGAAAGAAAAAGAGAGAGAGAAGGAAAGAAAGAGAAAGAAAGAAAGGGAGAAAGAGAGAGAGAAAGAAAAGAAAAAAGTCATGTATAATATTCATATTAGCACCATGCAATATAACTTAGATTAAGTAAAAATCTCAGACATTTTTAAATCAAATGAAATATGAGAGCCAGAGAGAGAGAGCGAGAGCCAGAGAGAGAGAGAGAGCCAGAGCCAGAGCCAGAGAGAGAGAGAGAGAGAGCCAGAGAGAGAGAGAGCCAGAGAGAAAGAGAGAGCCAGAGAGAAAGAGAGAGCCAGAGAGAGAGAGAGAGAGCCAGAGCCAGAGAGAGAGAGAGCCAGAGAGAGAGAGCGTGAGCCAGAGCCAGAGAGAGAGTGAGTCAGAGCTAGAGAGAGAGTCAGAGCCAGAGAGAGAGAGCCAGAGCCAGAGAGAGCCAGAGAGAGAGAGAGAGCCAGAGAGAGAGAGAGCCAGAGAGAGAGAGAGCCAGAGAGCGAGAGCCAGAGAGAGCGAGAGCCAGAGAGAGCAAGAGAGCCAGAGAAAGAGCGGGGGAGAGAGAGAGAGAGAGGGCCAGAGCCAGAGAGAGAGAGCCAGAGCCAGAGAGAGAGAGAGAGAGAGCCAGAGAGAAAGAGAGAGCCAGAGAGAAAGAGAGAGCCAGAGAGAGAGAGAGAGCCAGAGAGAGAGAGAGAGAGCCAGAGAGAGAGAGAGAGCCAGAGCCAGAGAGAGAGAGAGAGCCAGAGAGAGAGAGAGAGAGAGCCAGAGAGAGAGAGCGTGAGCCAGAGCCAGAGAGAGAGTGAGTCAGAGCTAGAGAGAGAGTCAGAGCCAGAGAGAGAGTCAGAGCCAGAGAGAGAGAGCCAGAGAGAGAGAGCCAGAGAGAGCCAGAGAGAGAGCCAGAGAGAGAGAGCCAGAGAGCGAGAGCCAGAGAGAGCGAGAGCCAGAGAGAGCGAGAGCGAGAGCCAGAGAGAGCGAGAGAGCCAGAGAAAGAGAGAAAGAGAGGGGGAGAGAGAGAGAGAGAGAGGGCCAGAGCCAGAGAGAGAGAGCCAGAGCCAGAGAGAGAGAGAGCCAGAGAGAGAGCCAGAGAGAGAGAGCAAGAGAGCCAGAGAGAGAGAGAGAGAAAGAGAGCCAGAGAGAGAGCAAGAGAGCCAGAGAGAGAGCAAGAGAGCCAGAGAGAGAGCAAGAGAGCCAGAGAGAGAGCAAGAGCCAGAGAGAGAGCAAGAGAGCCAGAGAGAGCAAGAGAGAGAGCAAGAGAGAGCCAGAGAGAGAGAGAGAGCAAGAGAGCCAGAGCAAGAGAGCCAGAGAGAGAGAGCGAGAGAGAGAGAGAGAGCCAGAGAGAGAGAGCAAGAGAGCCAGAGAGAGAGCAAGAAAGAGAAAGAAAGAGAAAGAAAGAGAGAGAGAGAGAGAGAGAGAGAGAGAGAGAGAGAGAGAGAGAGAGAGAGAGAGAGAGAGAGAGAGAGAGAGAGAGAGAGAGAGAGAGAGAGAGATAGAGAGAGAGAGAGAGAGAGAGCAAGAGAGCCAGAGAGAGAGAGAGCAAGAGAGCGAGAGAGAGAGAGAGAGCAAGAGAGCCAGAGAGAGAGAGCAAGAGAGCAAGAGAGCCAGAGAGAGAGAGAGAGAGAGAGAGAGAGAGAGAGAGAGAGAGAGAGAGAGAGAGAGAGAGAGAGAGAGAGAGAGAGAGAGAGAGAGAGAGAGAGAGAGAGAGAGCGAGAGAGCGAGAGAGAGAGAGACAGACAGAGACAGAAAGACACACACACAACAAAAGAGGAGACAGAACAAAATTAAGGCAAGGAGAGAGAAGACAGAACAGAAACAACAGAGAGAGGAGAGAAATGAGAAATCATTGAAGAGAAGGGGAAGAGAAACACAAGATAAGAAAAAGATACAAGAAAAATATACAAGATAAAAATGACATAAATGAATACCACAAATATAAAAAGTAAAGGAAGAGAGAAGCTAGAAGAGACAGGAAACGAGAGGTGTTAGAAGAGAGGAGGAAAGGAGAGATTAAAAGTTAAGAAAAACAGGAGAGAAACGTAAAAGAAATAAAAAAAAGGGACATTTGTGAGGAGAGAAAATAAAGAGACCAGAGAAGACCATATATCAAGAGTGTGAGGATAAAGACTTATATATTTTCTTAGTAGACATCCTCTGGCTCTTGTTGCCCCTCTTGTATACGAATTGTACTTGCAAGCTTTCCCTGAAAAGATATTAACAAAATTAATATTTAAAAATTTATTTATATAAATTACACACACACAAACTTTAAATATTATATATATATATATATATATATATATATATATATATATATATATATATATATATATATATATATATATATATATATATATATATATATATAATTTCGTAAACCTCACCCTGTAAACATTCATGTTTCTACATGTTAAACAAGCTACGAGGATGAGGGAAGGGGATGTTTCCTCCATGCTGGATATTATATTTACCAGGAAAGAGAAAGATATATTTATCATTCAGTACCTCCCTCCTTTGGTACCTCCCTTTTCCTCCTTTCAGTACCTCCCTCCTTTTACCCAAGTGACATTGTCACTTGGGTAAAAGTGACCATGTCTTTTTGGGAATAAAGTATGCAATGCATTATAATCTGGAAGAAAATGAGCTTGAAGCAGTTGAAAAACCTGACTTGTGGAGAGGTCATTATGGGGAACTCAGATATTTCCTTAAGGAATTTGACAAACACTTGCTGTTAGGACATGAAGTAAATGAGATGTATGTCAAGTTTTGTGAAATATATGATAATGGCACAACAAAATTTATACTAAAGCAGAGATGCAGAACTAGGAAAAAGGGAAAAATTGCCCAAACATACAAGCAATACAAAGATGCGAGAAACAACAATAGCAGTAAGGAGAGGGGCAGAAAGACTATGACTTTCGGTCATATTCAACAACACAAATATACATACACACACACACATTATTGGAAAAAATTGGAATTGGAATATTGGAAAAAATAATTAAAACTAAATGGGTAGAACACCTGGAGAGAAATGATATAATTTCAGACAGACAGTATGGTTTTCGATTTGGAAGATCCTGTGTATCGAATTTACTCAGTTTCTATGATCGAGCAACAGATATATTACAGGAAAGAGATGGTTGGGTTGACTGCATCTATCTGGACCTAAAAAAGGCATTCGACAGAGTTCCACATAGAGAGGTTGTTCTGGAAACTGGAAAATATTGTAGGGGTGACAGGTAAGCTTCTAACATGGATGAAAAATTTTCTGACTGATAGAAAAATGAGGGCAGTAATGAGAGGCAATGTATCGGACTGGAGAAATGTCACAAGTGGAGTACCACAGGGTTCAGTTCTTGCACCAGTGATGTTTATTGTCTACATAAATGATCTACCAGTTGGTATACAGAATTACATGAACATGTTTGCTGATGATGCTAAGATAATAGGAAGGATAAGAAATTTAGATGATTGTCATGCCCTTCAAGAAAACCTGGATAAAATAAGTATATGGAGCACCACTTGGCAAATGGAATTTAATGTTAATAAATGCCATGTTATGGAATGTGGAACAGGAGAACATAGACCCCACACAACCTATACATTATGTGAGAAATCTTTAAAGAATTCTGATAAAGAAAGAGATCTAGGGGTGGTTCTAGATAGAAAACTATCACCTGAGAACCACATAAAGAATATTGTGCGAGGAGCCTATGCTACGCTTTCTAACTTTAGAATTGCGTTTAAATACATGGATGGTGATATACTAAAGAAATTGTTCATGACTTTTGTTACGCCAAAGCTAGAATATGCAGCTGTTGTGTGGTGCCCAACAACAGAAGTTGGCCCATATCTTAAGAAGCACATCAACAAACTGGAAAAGGTGCAAAGACATGCTACTAAGTGGCTCCCAGAACTGAAGGGCAAGAGCTACGAGGAGAGGTTAGAGGCATTAAATATGCCAAAACTAAAAGACAGAAGAAAGAGGTGATATGATAACTACATACAAAATAGTATCAGGAATTGATAAAATCGACAGCGAAGATTTCCTGAGACCTGGAACTTCAAGAACAGGAGGTCATAGATTGAAACTAGCTTAACACAGATGCTAAAGAAATATAAGAAAATTCACTTTCGCAAATAGCGTGGTAGACGGTTGGAACAAGTTAGGTGAGAAGGTGGTGGAGGCCAAGACTGTCAGTAGTTTCAAAGCGTTATATGACAAAGAGTGCTGGGAAGACGGTCTCATCCTGTAACTACACTTAGGTATTTACACACACACTATATGTATATATATATATATATATATATATATATATATATATATATATATATATATATATATATATATATATATATATATATATATATATATATATATAACATATATATATATATATATATATTATATATATATATATATAAATATATATATATATATATATTATATATATATATATATATAAATATATATATATATATATATATGTCGTACCTAGTAGCCAGAATGCACTTTTCAGCCTACTATGCAAGGCCCGATTTGCCTAATAAGCCAAGATTTCATTAATTAATATATTTTCTCTATTTTTTGTCTTATGAAATGATAAAGCTATCCATTTCATTATGTATGAGGTCAATTCTTTTTTTATTGGAGTTAAAATTAATATAGATATATGACCGAACCTAACCAACCCTACCTAAACTATTTTTATAGGTTAGGTTAGGTAGCTGAAAATGTTAGGTTAGGTAGTCGAAAAAACATTAATTCATGAAAACTTGGCTTATTAGGCAAATCGGGCCTTGTATAGTAGGCTGAGATGTGCGTTCTGGCTACTAGGTACGACACACACACACACACACACACACACACACACACACACATATATATATATATATATATATATATATATATATATATATATATATATATATATATATATGTCGTACCTAGTAGCCAGAACGCACTTCTTGGCCTACTATGCAAGGCCCGATTTGCCTAATAAGCCAAGTTTTCCTGAAATAATATATTTTCTCTAATTTTTTACTTATGAAATGATAAAGCTACCCATTTCATTACGTATGAGGTCAATTTTTTTTATTGGAGTTAAAATTAATGTAGATATATGACCGAACCTAACCAACCCTACCTAACCTAACCTAACCTATCTTTATAGGTTAGGTTAGGTTAGGTAGCCGAAAAAGTTTGGTTAGGTTAGGTTAGGTAGGTTAGGTAGTCAAAAAACAATTAATTCATGAAAACTTGGCATATTAGGCAAATTGGGCCTTGCATAGTAGGCTGAGAAGTGCATTCTGGCTACTAGGTACGACATATATATATATATATATATATATATATATATATATATATATATATATATATATATATATATATATATGTCGTACCTAGTAGCCAGAACTCACTTCTCAGCCTACTAAGCAAGGCCCGATTTGCCTAATAAGCCAAGTTTTCATGAATTAATTGTTTTTCGACTACCTAACCTACCTAACCTAACCTAACCTAACTTTCTCTACTACCTAACCTAACCTAACCTATAAAGATAGGTTAGGTTAGGTTAGGTAGGGTTGGTTAGGTTCGGTCATATATCTACGTTAATTTTAACTCCAATAAAAAAACATTGACCTCATACATAATGAAATGGGTAGCTTTATCATTTCATAAGAAAAAAATTATAGAAAATGTATTAATTCAGGAAAACTTAGCTTATTAGGCAAATTTGGCCTTGCATAGTAGGCTGAGAAGTGCGTTCTGGCTACTAGGTATGACATATATATATATATATATATATATATATATATATATATATATATATATATATATATATATATATATATATATATATATATATATATATATCGGACAATTAGGAAAAAAAAAAAAAAAAATTAAATTATTTTACCTTGTACCTAGATCCACCAGGCCTGTTTGGTCTATGTTTCAGTACTTGAGAAATCTGGAAGGTCACATCCTCCTCCTCAACTTGTGGATGTGCGTTGATAGATGATTCTGTAAAATTAAGTTATTTATATAATAATAAATTCAGTATAACAATAATATTCTGTAAAATTAAAAGTAATTTATACATCAATCAGATAAAACTCTCCAGAGATGGTGATACACAACATATAAAGGACAAGTTTCAGAACAAAATATGCATTTAGGAATAAGGTTTTGTACATGTAGGTAGCACATGAGAAAATAAGTGGAAGGTGATCAAGTTTATATTAACATGTTAATGGCTTTGTTAAGGCTTTGCAAGAATGAAAAAATATTAATAATATATCACCTACCAATTAATTGTACATCATTTATAAGTCAATTATTTGCATTATTATTATTCAATACTAATGATATAAAAATGCATTTTGTAATCTACTATTTATGCAAGTATTAACCACAGGATCATGAAATAAACTGCAAAATACTGTAATGGATAAACCAATTAAGTTTACATTTTCCTATAGCTAAGTCAGTCAGTTCTATTAGCAGCAGAGAACAATTATGCCCAACCTCTATTAAATGAAACAATCTTAAGAGCAAGTGATATAAATATAATCATTTATGCTTGGGAAAATATTATGGAATGGTTCCAAATATGAAAAATATTAAGTTTTTTGGTTAAAATTTTTTAATTTAAAATTTAAATTTTTAAGTGAATTTTAAACTTTAAAAAAATTATTTAATTTTTTGGTTACTTACTTAAAATAACATTATATAGTTCTTGTTTTTGTAGAAATGCCAATTTCTTCTTTTGCCCTTCCAGACTGTATAGTGACCACAGGCCGTTTGTTCATATCTTCATTATTCTTCGAACCATGGTTGCACAATCAGACCCACGTACACTGGTTAAAAGCATCACCTAAAAGCAACAACAAAAATGTAGTACACTGACGAATTTTGAATATATATATATATATATATATATATATATATATATATATATATATATATATATATATATATGTATGCCATATACATATATATGCTATGTTGTATGCTACAACTTGGCTGATAATAAAGCCATTCACAACTGCAGGCCTAATAAAAAAAGGAGGTGGCATAGCAATATCTTACAAAGATACCTTCATTTGCAATAGTGTCATTAGTAATAGAGACGACTATTGTGAATATACCTTTGCCAAGTTCTCCAGTAAATCCCTTAAATCCTCCTTGAACAAGAGGGTTTTTACTTGATCGAACCATATTCTTAACCTGCTGCAGGTAATTTTCAAATGGAAATGCTGAACATCTGTCCAAACTACCAAACTCTTTGGCATCAGAGGATATGTGTGTTAGGCAGTGTACATTGTACACTAAAAAATCCTTACCATACAGCTCACGAGCCTTTAACACAAAGTACAGCAAAAGATCATGTGCATATTGGCTGTAATTTAACTGAATCAATTTAGGTGATACAAGAATAGAAATGGCTACACTCAGAGTCAGGAAATGGTCATACAATTCTTTGGGTAAGATTCCCTTCAGTACAATCTTACCGGTGTAGAGAAGGAGTTGCCTGTATTCAGTCGCTTTCCATCTATCAACCTCTGAAAGACTTCGAGGTTTACCTGTTCTTTTAGGCGTCGCTTTTTGGCCCGTGACATACGCTGCCATCTTGTGTGGTATTCTCTTCTTCTTTCTATAATGTGTGCATACATTCTGAAGGAGAAAGGCCAAGTGCTACATTACCAATTACTATTACAAGATTATTAGTAAAGTATTGTACTGCAAAAAGCAAATAAAATGGGGTAAACTAAACTTTGAAAACAAATAATAATTAAAACAGGTAAATTAGTAAAATAACAAAGGCTTAAGCAGACATGACTCTGCTTAAGCCATGTAAAGCAGACAGATAAGATAGCAATATATAAGGGGAAAAAATTAAAAAGCTAGGATATAAAACTAATTGAGATCAAAAGCATAAATTACTAAAGTAGGGGAAAAAATAACAAATGACTTCATAAAAAAATTATCCAATTGCCAACAGCAACTTGGTAGTACGAGTCTAAGTCTAAGAAACAAAAAAAATTTAAATGCTGTTATCTGCAATGAAACAATACATACTATTGCACGTACCGAAACATTGATGAATGTAAAAAATAGAGAACTATTTGCTGAATGTCCCATAAATGGATTTAAACTATTTTACACAAAGAGGGGGGAGAAGCCATGTATGTTAGGGAATATTTGAAATGTAGTCTCGAAAAGTACACAACTGTGATAGGAAAATTAGGTCACATGGAGGAGTGGGTCTGTATACTATGGAAGACCTTGTATGCTCGGAGCTCCTTAACATTACAAATGAGGTGGTAGAGGTATTGGGATTAAAAATAGAGAAAATAAATTTAGTGATTATTCTAATATACAAACCGCCAGATGCAACGGCCGAGGAATTCACAGAACAGATAAACAAAATGGAGAACTCGATACCTCATATTATCTTCCTAGGTGACTTCAACTTGCCTAGTCTAAGATGGAGAATAGCAAACAATAATGTTATACCAGGAAATTTATCGAGACCTACCCACTCAGCTTCCTGGCAATACGTTAGTAATGAATAAATATGATATATTTACTCATTATAATGTTGGTGCTGAATGTACAACACGAAAAAACATAATTTTAATCTGAAAAAGGATCTTTTTATAAAGAAATTAGACGAAAATAAAGAGCTGGTGATGCCAAATCAAGTCGACGATCCAAGCGTCGGTTAGGTTAAGTTAGGTCAACCTAACCTATTATATTTATTCATTACTAACGTATTGCCAGGAAGCTTTGTGAAGCTTGTGTAGCTTGTGGTAGCTTGTGGTAATTAGACGGACCCTCATTTTAACAGAAACTTGGCTAAGTAAAGACTATACCCAACTCTACAACTTAGCTGGTTATAAAGGCATTCATAATTGCAGGCCTAGTAAAAAAGGAGGTGTTATACCAAAACAGATGCAGAACTAGGAAACAGGATTTCTTCAACAGAAATTTTGAAATTGTTCACAATTTTTGTTACACCAAAGTTGGAGTATGCAGCAGTTGTATGGTGCCCATATCTTAGAAAGCATATCAACAAACTGGAAACGGTGCAGAGACATGCCACTAAGTGGCATTAACTAAATGCCATTAAATATGCCAAATATACTACATAAATATACATACTACACATGCACAATAATTGTCCTGGGACCTCTGATATTCATAATATAATATATATATATATATATATATATATATATATATATATATATATATATATATATATATATATATATATATATATATATGTATATATAGGGCCATCAACACACCTCCAGCTAGGGCCACCAACACACCTCCAGGGCCATCAACACGCCTCCAGGGCCATCAACACAACACCACCATCAACACACCTCCAGCCAGGGCCACCAACACACCTCCAGGGCCATCAACACGCCTCCAGGGCCATCAACACAACACCACCATCAACACACCTCCAGCCAGGGCCACCAACACACCTCCAGCCAGGGCCATCAACACACCTCCAGCCAGGGCCACCAACACACCTCCAGCCAGGGCCACCAACACACCTCCAGCCAGGGCCACCAACACACCTCCAGCCAGGGCCACCAACACACCTCCAGGGCCATCAACACGCCTCCAGGGCCATCAACACAACACCACCATCAACACACCTCCAGCCAGGGCCACCAACACACCTCCAGCCAGGGCCACCAACACACCTCCAGCCAGGGCCATCAACACACCTCCAGCCAGGGCCACCAACACACCTCCAGCCAGGGCCACCAACACACCTCCAGCCAGGGCCACCAACACACCTCCAGCCAGGGCCACCAACACACCTCCAGGGCCATCAACACGCCTCCAGGGCCATCAACACAACACCACCATCAACACACCTCCAGCCAGGGCCACCAACACACCTCCAGCCAGGGCCACCAACACACCTCCAGCCAGGGCCACCAACACACCTCCAGCCAGGGCCACCAACGCACCTCCAGCCAGGGCCACCAACACACCTCCAGCCAGGGCCACCAACACACCTCCAGCCAGGGCCACCAACACACCTCCAGCCAGGGCCACCAACACACCTCCAGCCAGGGCCACCAACACACCTCCAGCCAGGGCCACCAACACACCTCCAGCCAGGGCCACCAACACACCTCCAGCCAGGGCCATCAACACGCCTCCAGGGCCATCAACACAACACCACCACCAACACACCTCCAGCCAGGGCCACCAACACACCTCCAGCCAGGGCCACCAACACACCTCCAGCCAGGGCCACCAACACACCTCCAGCCAGGGCCACCAACACACCTCCAGCCAGGGCCACCAACACACCTCCAGCCAGGGCCACCAACACACCTCCAGCCAGGGCCATCAACACACCTCCAGCCAGGGCCACCAACACACCTCCAGCCAGGGCCACCAACACACCTCCAGCCAGGGCCACCAACACACCTCCAGCCAGGGCCACCAACACACCTCCAGCCAGGGCCACCAACACACCTTCAGGGCCATCAACACAACACCACCATCAACACACCATCCAGCCTACCACCACAAGCTTATAAATATACTACACATGTCTAAGAGCAAATAAAAGAAAACAGTTACCTTAACTATTGAAGATGCAGCAGGATTTTGTGGATAAGCCAGCAGCAGTCCCTCTCGACACGGTTTTAAAATGGCGGCGACTACCACAACATGCAACGAGCCTAAAGAATGTCCAGCGCTAGCATTATCTAAACGCTATTATATATTATCAAGCAATACGGAAATCTAAAATAAAAAAAATGATACAAATAATTGTATTAAATATTTATTTGCAATTACAATACCTCGGGAATATATTTTTGCGTTAGCAAAACATATTAAGTTCGTATTTAGTTTAACTCATTTAAATTCTTTACAAATAATAACCTGATTTTACCTGATGGCCATTAACATTAATGTTTTATGTTGATACATTTCATACCCTTATTATTTCAATTTCTTTCTTTATTATGCACCCCATACCCATCCCGTGGGCGGTGGTGTAAAGGATTACAGAGGCACATAATGGGTTCAGGAACTGGACTCTCTAGTTTGTTTAGCTAAGCAAATAACAATTTTTGACGCTAGTTACAAAATTATTAATGTTATATATACATGTACACACTCTCATACATACATGTACATATATATATATATATATACGTATACATATATACATACACATGCATATTTATAATCACCCACACAAATACACACATCAATAATCTCTGTGTCACTTATTTTATACATGTTCTTGTAGAACATTCTATTGCGAACACATTGGGCGCTGCCCAATAAACTCGCCCCTCGGGGCAAAATTATTTTTTTTTTAATCTTGGTGGAACATAAAATGGCCGCCTGTGTTTATGCTGTCGTCAGATGGCGCTGTGACGTCACAGATGAGGGAAGCACGTACTGCGCATTAATGCCTCGATCCCTCGTTATTTATTTATTTTATTTATTTATATATATACAAGAACGTACATTGGGGGTTAAGAGACAACATATAGAGCTTAAGTTAGAATTATAATCTTGTAAAACCACTAGCTTGCATATATAGCGTTTCGGGCAAGTCCTTAAACTAATCTTTGAGCAAATTCTTAAACAGAGTTTTAGAGAAATAATTAAATGTAAAATTGATAAAAAGTGTTTAACAGGTACATTACAGCTTTACTTTACAAGTACAGATGATTTTAAGTAGGATAATTACAGTAAAATTGTCAAAAAATTGTTTACAGGTACGATGCAAGAATTTTCGACACAAAAGCAGATCAGAACAATACACAATAATGAACAAGGAATCCTAAGTACAATTAGGAAAACATCTCAGGGTTATACATTGGATTACTGAAGCACAATATGAGGATCATTACAAATAGTAATGCAGTAGAATATGCACTCATATTCTATTATTAAGTTAATATTAAGTTCCTTCCTCATGTTAAGTATCTTTGTGGTACTAGGGACATCCAAGGATTATCTTCAAGGCTTCGTTCTGCAAGTTTTCAAGCCCTTTAAGCTTTCTTTCAGTCATCAAGGCAAGCAGAGATGCAACATAATCCACTACCTCCTTTATGAACTGGCGTTACTCTTGCGTTTTTAAGGATATCAGGGAAGGTATGACACTCAAGGGATTTGTTGAACAGCAGAGCTATAGGTGGTGCAAGGGCATATGGGAGGCGCTCTTGTATACAATGGATGGGATTTCACTGATGTTCCCAGCTTTGGTTTTTAGTGAATGTATGATGGACACAACATCTGACGGGCTGACTGGTGAGAGGAGAAGAGAGTTTGGATAGCTGCCTGAGAGATATGTGTTGATATGTGTCTGACTCTGTGGGATTTTACTTGCAAGGTTAGCACCAATCGATGAAAAGAAGCTATTAAATTCATTCGCCATTTCTAAGTCAGATGACAGTGTAAGGCCATCCTTAGAGAGTGTTATCTGGTTGTGGGAGTGTTGTTTAGTTCCCAGGATGTTAGAGATGGTATTCCATGTGCTTTTCATGTTGCCTTTTGCTTCTTTGAATCTAGTCTCATAGTATGAAAGTTTTGCTTTTCTTATGATACTGGTAAGCACTGACGAGTACCTTTTAACTACTTCCATTGGAATTAGGCCACTCCTAAATTTCTTTTCGTATTCATGTTTTTTGTTGATTGATTTAATTATGCCACTTGTGAGCCACGGGTTATTTTTTCTTTTATCAGTTACTTGTTTGGTAAGGAGGGGACAGTGAGTGTTGTAGAGGCTTAGAGTTTTGGAGAGAAAGAGGTTAGTTGATGAGTTTATATCCTGTGAATTATTAAATTCAGATTCCCAGTTAATATTGTGAAGTGCATTAGAGAGATTGCCTAAAGCTGATTCACTATGTAGCCTGAATGAAAGTTTTTTGGTTTCTGGTGGTGATGTGTCAATGTTTGCTATGAGGAAAGTAGGATAGTGGTCAGTTGTTCTGTCATAAATTACCCCAGATGTAAGGGGAGCTGTTATATTAGTCCAAAGGTGATCCAGGGTAGTGGCAGATGTTTGAGTGACTCGGGTGGGCTTGGTGATTGTGGGGATTAGCATACAGGAGTGCATGCTGTTACGGAAATAGTCAACTTGAGGGTTGTTTTCAACATTCAATAAAGAAATTCTGGAGGGCTTCTGTGCAAGGGTTAGGATGAGCTAGCCTAAGCATTTTTATACCAATTTGACAGTTATTTTCAGTAACACGATAAACAACGCTCGGAATATTAAGTTCCTTTCTCATATTAAGTATCTTTGTGGTACGAGGGCACCCAAGGATTATCCTCACGGCTTCGTTCTGCAATTTTTCAAGCCCTCCAAGCTTTCTTTCAGGATGCCTTAAAGTTAGTTTAGTTCATTTATTATGCACCCCATACCCATCTTGTGGGCAGTAGTGGAAAGGGTTGCAGAGGCACATAATGGGCTCAGGGACTGAACCCCACAATTCATTTAGCTAAGCAAGTTACAATCTTGATGAGCTAGTTACAAAATTCAGTATAAGTCGTCACATCAACAATGGGTTCGAGATCGATCACAAGTACAGTTTCTAAATTAAGCAACTGACATATGTGGAGAGCTAGTGTCACAATTGATATGTTTGTCCTGCACACCGCCCCTCATCCAGTGGGCAGCGGTGGATAGGTTACAATCACTTTGTTACTACTTACAGTTAGCAAACTGGGGATATTTGGCTAAAATTTCTGGTACCAGATAATTTTGAATGAAATATTGACACATCGTTGGTACATTGGTTATAGAATTGTCTCTGAATTCACTATCACATAGTGACGGAGGGTGTGCGAATAATTTTGTTGACAGTTAACATTTGGTCAGGTCTACATCGGCAGATAATGAGAATTCCCAGAAATACTTGTAACCGAGTCTAAGCCGAGCAGTAGTAACATCTAGAAGTCTGCTGATTTTATTGGATGAACCATAGATGTGTCGCTCCTCTTGCATAATAGTATTGAACGAAAGTTAATCTCCCCAAACAATTTCGCGTTTTGGGCAAGTTACCCCTCCACTCTCTCCATTTTTTTTTGGACATTCCCTGGTAGTGTGCGGAAATACTGAAAAGTGTATACTCTTTTCAACTTTGTCACCTTAATTCTCGTCCTATGTCTTTCATTTTGGTATCAATGCGTTCGCAATAGAATTCCCAACAGAACTATGTGAATATAATGTCAAAGACAGCAGCGCGCTCCACCCGCCGACAAGATTAATGTAGGCCAAGGGTACCAGAAAAAGTAAGCTGAGCGTGATAATACTGAAAAGTGTATACCCTTTTCAACTTTGTTACCTCAATTCTCATCCTAGGTTTTTCAATTTAGCATCAATGTGTTCGCAATAGAATTCTCTACAGGACTAAAGGCATATAAACTCCAAAAGCCCGGCTTACCATCCGCAACAAACAGAGAAAGCGAGAGCGTGTTACCAGGGAGCGCACAAGAGCGATAAAATGTATACACTCTTTTCATTCTGGTCACCTCAATTGTCATCTTTGGTCTTTCATTTTGGTATCAATGTGTTCGCAATAGAATTTCCAACCGGAATTTATGCATGAAATGTCAAAAACAGCAGCGTGCTCCACCCGCTGACGTGATGAAAGCACGGCGGACCATCCACACAAAACAGAGAAAGTGAGAGAAAGTAACCTAGCTGGGAGCACTCTAGTGCAATGTAATGTGAACACACTTTTCACTTTGGTTACCTCAATTCTCGTCATATGTCTTTCATTTTGGTATCAATGTGTTCGCAATTGTATCTGCTGGCATTTTACCCTTTGCTTGGATCTGAAGGGTTTTAGGCTCACCACGATGCAATCTGATAGTACCACACGTGTATATACCTATCTTCAAGCAGCAATTCACTCATTCAAACCGACTTATAATAGTTATCCATATATAAATGGTAATCTTTGTTCTACCTGTTAACCTGTCATATGAAGAAAGATTGTCAAAGCTTATATTACATTCTCTAGAAAAGCAAAGAATTAGGAGTGACATATGGTAGAGGTGCACAATGGGATGAATGGACATAACAAAGGGGACATTAATGGGGGTATTAAAAGTAGCAACACAAGACAGAACTCGAAACAAAGTGTAAAAATTGGAAAAATTTAGATTTAGGAAAGAACTGCATGAGTAAATACACTGGGTTTGTACCTTAAGGTTCATGTATGCAATATTACAGAGTTCCAGTTAACTCCCATGCATGCAATTAATTTATGTTATGTTTATGTTTTTTATGTTAAAATGTTTTTGTTGATTTGTTTGTATATTTTCATAAGTAAAGCATGCTTACCGTCTTATTCCAAGTTTTATGATAACTTTACAATGTTTAAAACATAAAGTTCAATATATATTCTGGTTTTCATACAGGAATTATACGTTAATATAACATCATAATAACGTAATGATGTCGTGTAAATAACGTTATACTGACGTCATATAAATGTTATATTTATGTTATAAGAACGTAAATTGGATAGCTTTACAGAAAGTAAACAAAAAAAACTAAATGTTGACTGAAAATTATTTATTCTTAAATATAAATCATGAAAACATTATAATACCATAGCATTTACTATTATTTTTAAATTTTTACATAAATCTTAAAAAACTGTGTCATAAGAATATATGTTTTTAGTTATATCCTTTGGTTTTAAGAATGTCAGATATACGTATTTATGTCAAAAGTTACAGTATTACCTTTGTGGAACCATTTAAAAACGTCCACAAACGTTCTGTGTTTGCTGGGTACCCACATCCGGCGGCAGCTTGTCGAAGGCGGAAGTGTAGCCTAGACAATTTGTCATGATAATTAGTGATGACTCTTATTTTGATTATGGGTCCGTAATCCAGTTAAGCTTTTATTCTTAATTTATATTACAATGCTGGTAAAATACACTTCTTGATGATGAGTATGGAGTACAAATGAACTCATTGTGTACCCAAGTTCAAGTTCAAGTATGTTTATTGAGATAAGCAATAAATACATCTCAAAGGGATAGAGTAGCTTAGGCTATTTCAACCCCCCTCTAATTCAAATCCCTCAAGGGGCGCACAAATACTGTGACTACAAATAGACAAATAACATTACAAGAATCCAAACAAGAATTGTGTACCCTATACTCACAGGATGAATATAGGGTACACAATAAACTACCACTCACATCATGGGTATGGGTTGCACAAGAAACTCGCGCAGAGGATGAATATGGAGAGCAAAGATTCACACGATGAGAAAGGGTTGCGCAATGTCCTATGACTCACAGAATGAGTATTAGCTGCACAATAAACTACAGGTCACAGGATAAGTATGGGTTGCACAATAAATTACAGGTCACAGGATGGGTATGGGCTGCACAAACTACCGGTAACAGGATGAGTATGGGATGCACAATAAATTACGGGTCACAGGATGAGTATGGGTTGCACAAACTACTGGTAACAAGATGAGTATGGGATGCACAATAAATTACCGCACAGAGGATGAGTATAGGGTGCACAAACTGGTTGGGTAAATGGAAATGGTTGGGTACATTTCCTTTCACCTAATGCGACTATTCATATGTCCGGACACCGGCGATTGTGTGGTATTGGCTATTTATTTAACCATAACTTTGCATTCATTTAATAATTATATTAAGATATGTTTTCCTTGAAATGTAGTTACATTATCGTCTACATGGCTTTATTCTGACATAAAGACCTATGGCGTTACTTTGCATATATGCAAAGTAATTATAAAATTGATTGGCTTGTGTGGAGGCCTTCACACTCCCTGAGCGAGCCATCAAGTAACTATAAAAAGGCATATATCTTAACTTTCAATTCAGTTATATTTATGCCAAAGTATTAACATGCAGCTTATATTTATGTCTTTATGATGACATAGAAAACTTCGTTTATTACAATATCTAGATTAAATTAACATTGATCTTCGGAAGGTCATAGTTCCCATATCGGTAAGGAGAGCGTCGGCCATGAAGCCTTGTTTAAAGTATGAATATTTTTCCTCTCTAATAAGGTATAATCTCTGTGATGGATTCACAAAAACTATTTTATATCTGCCTTTCTGATAACATATACAAATATAATCTTTATTTGTGAATATTTGTTAATTAAGCAATATATCAGAGGGCGTGTAGGGTTCGGTGTTCAATGAACGAAAAGGACTGGATCACTGTGTACAGGAGGCTGATATGGCAGCAAACACTCTCCTGGCGACCATATTTCTTGGATAAGTCGCTCCACACAATTGTCGCTTGGACCGTCGACTTCCTATGGCGTCACCTCTCACATATTTACGTCTAATTTCGTTATGAAATTAGATTATTTCAGAGTAAAAATAGGTTTGATCATGTTCTATGTGTAGCACCAACATTACAGTAAGTAAATATGCCATATTTCTTCATTACTTACGTAATGCTAGGACGATTTGGGTAGTTTTGGCCTGATTTGGGGTGATTGGGGTAATTCTATGGACCGCTAGATTCTCATTTAGAAGACTCAAGATGATAGCATTTTGAGACTCGAGGACTTGGCACAACTTTTTGAACCACTGATTCTCGGCCCAGTTATAGAATTCCGGTGAGGGACCGGAAGCTCGCTTGAGTTGCTTATAGTGGGATGCTAGCATGTCCATAGGAGAGGGTTGAGATGTCTCTGCTCCCTTGCTCAAAGGGGTGGACGGGAGGGCAGCACCGCTGCCCTGGACCCCAGAGCTTCCAGACGGAGAAACACGAATATTGTTTGAGTTGGCCGGGATGGTTGCCTTGTTAAGGGGTTTGTTGTCCTTCTTTCTCTGCACAGC
Organism: Procambarus clarkii; assembly: GCF_040958095.1. Lineage (NCBI taxonomy): Eukaryota > Metazoa > Arthropoda > Malacostraca > Decapoda > Cambaridae > Procambarus > Procambarus clarkii. The sequence continues at coordinate 2,291,980 of NC_091212.1, read as the reverse complement.
CCCATGTTTAGGAGATATGAAGACTCACAGGATGGTGCATGCTGATGAGAGACCTTTTCAATGTGCCGAGTGTGGTAAAAAATTTAGAAAACGTGGAAATATAATAAAGCACATGTTAGTGCATTCAGGTGACAAACCTCACAACTGTCCAGAGTGTGGGAAGAGATTCAGTCGTCTTGGCAATATGAAGAGGCACAAGATGATACATGCAGATAATAGGCTAAACACTTTGAGCGTGAAAGATAATTAAGAGAATGTTGAAGGATAATGAGGCACATAATGGTATATTAACTTACCTTTAATCTAACAGTGTGCTATCACAATGTCAGTTGGATGTTCTTCAGAGGTAATTATATTTTGTTTGAGAAATACACTTCACAATGAAAGGTAAAGAGATGAAGATATTTTATTACATTGTTCTTTTATGAAAGTTAGATGACTAAGCAAGAACTAGAGAAGCTGTCACTAGGAAAACTCAAAATTGCTTATAAGTATAGAAATATCTCTTTAATTTAGCAAAGGTAAAACAAAGCTTTAAATGTTTTTCTTCATATTTATGTAAATAATGTGCTTCCTTTTTTTGCTTCCTGTGGAATTTTATTTAAAATGTAATATACTCTAGCTAAGTTATGGACATTTTTGTTGTAATATTATTTAGCATTGGAGTTGGTGAAGAAGACAATCTGAGACGTACTTAAGGTGAGACCATTTGATTGGTAAGGAAATGTATATTAATCAAGGAATTTTCTCATCAGATTCATATGCAAACTGATGTCCATTTTTTATTTTTTGTTTAGGCGTATTTATGAGTTTTATTCTTGATTATAAATATTTCACCGAAGAGTATATTGAAGGCTGATTGGCATTTATAGCTGTCAGTCAAGTTAATATGAAATTTAAATTTATATTACTCTAGAAATTTATCACTCTAAATTTACCAGAAATTTATTACTCTAGCCTAACTTTATCAGTTATGCTGTAATTGTCTGGGAATAATATTTTACCCGATTTACCTGAGGGCCACTAACCCGAGTGGCCTCATTGAGAACAGGAAGTTGTCGGCTTGTTGAAGGTTCCCTTCCCCCTCCCAGTGGTCCGTCTAATTACCACAAGCTACACAAGCTTCAGAAAGCTTCCTGGCAATACGTTAGTAATGAATAAATATGATATATTTACTCATTATAATGTTGGTGCTGAATGTACAACACGAAAAAACATAATTTTAATCTGAAAAAGTATCTTTTTATTAAGAAATTAGACGAAAATAAAAAGCTGGTTACACCAAATCAAGTCGACGATCAAAGCTTCGGTTAGGTTAGGTTAGGTTTGGTTTAGTTAAGTTAGGTTAGGTAAGGTTAGGTTAGGATAGGTTAGGTTAGGTCAGGTCAGCCTAACTTAACATATCATATTTATTCATTACTAACGTATTGCCAGGAAGCATTCTGAAGCTTGTGTAGCTTGTGGTAGCTTGTGGTAATTAGACGGACCCCCCTCCCAGTTTGCCTTCATGATTTTTTCCAGGTATATTTTGAAATTCAGCACAGTTTTAACAGTTATGAGTTTGGTGGGTCGGCAGTTCCATTGATCAATAACCCTGTGGGTGAAAAAGCCTGATTCAAAGTTATATTAGTCTGATTGGCAATTATATTATCCTAACTGTCAATTTATATAAAAAAAATTATATCAAAGAGATATTTATGTTGTGGTGCTTGTGGGTTCTATTACGTCTATCAATGGAGAGTTTCAGACCAGGGTTAGCATTTAGGAACAAGGTTTTGTACTTGTAAATAGCACAAGAGAATGTGTAGAGCGAGTGTATATGTAGCATGTTCAGGGATTTTAAACAGAGAGGTTGGGTGTTGTTTGAAGACAGTTTTATTGTTATGATAGCAGATTTTTGTTGGGTGATGATGGGCTTGAGGTAGTTTGCAGTGGATGAATGAACCTCATGCATAGATACTGTATGTTGAGATACCACCCCTAATTTACAAAAAAAGCCTCTAGATTTTTAGCTCCAACCATTGCATTGCTCTACAACAAATTATTTGAACTCTAAACCTTTCCTGATATTTTGAGAAAAAAAGCAAGAGTAACCTTAGTCCATAAAAGCAGCAATCTCACTGAAGTCAACAATTATAGACCAATATCAATTCTGCCGATTTTGTCTAAATTATTTTAAAGTTAATTTACACGCAGCCTTACTCCTATTTATACTTAGTTCTTCCCATAATGGCTTCAGGCCCAAAAAAGGACCAATCATGCCCAGTTAGTATGATTAATTTCATTTATGCAGCCCTTGGAAAACTTACTCATTTATTTGTTGACCTACATAAGACGTTTTGACACTGTAAACACATTAACTTTCTTAAATTGCAACATTACGGAGTAAGAGGTCACTCCCTCCAATACCTACAATCTTACCTCAGTGACAGGCTCCAGTATGTCTCTGTGAATGATTCCAATTTTCCCACTCTACCCATTAGCACTGGTGTCTCACCGGGCAGTAATCTTCACCCTCTCATGTTTTTCATCTCTCCCTCCCTTTCCAGCTCGTTGCCATCATGAGGGGGCTTGGTTGGCGGATGCTAGAGTGTGATTCTCCATGGGACAGTGTCCTCTGTCCTTTTGAAGCCTTATGCTCCTGCTGCCTTCTTCACTAATTGTGCTGAATGCTTTTTCCTACTAAGTTTAATTTTTCCTTCCCAATTCTCCTTTTTAATTGCTATTTCCCAGCGACTTTTTGCTATTCTTGATCATTCTTTTAGATGTCGTCTTCTGTTTTGACACTGGGTGTTAGGTGAGGCACAGTCTCTTGCCCGTAAAACTGTGGTACCCGAAATTGTTGAGCAAAGGGACACTTTTATTGTCACTCTTTTTCTTTGTTGCTGAGCCCAATCTTGATGGACTGATGGTTCTTAAAGTGGTGATTGCAGGGCATATATCCACGATGCACCCTTGGGGGGGGGTGCACGTCTTATCGGGTGTCCTATCCTCTAATTGTGGCGCCATGGTGGGTATAGGGGCTTGTTTGTTGATGAAATAATTACCTGTTCATTTACATGCTGATATCTGACACTTACTTTTAACTTCTCAAATGTGGGGTGGGAGACCAGGGCCCCCGAGTCGGACTGTGATGGAAAGCTGGGCTCTGTAGCCCCCGCTACATTGGGCCCAGACTGGACTACTCCCCCGCTCCCTTTCCTCTTCTGTGGTTGGGTCGAGCCCCAAGCCCCCTGTGGTGACTACCTCGTCCCCTAGTACGACTCCCATCTCTCATTGTGACTACTGCACCTTATGACCCCCCCTCTCTCTCTCTCTCTAGGGGGTTCTCACCACCGTCCCCGCCATGGCCGCTCTCGCATGCTTCCTTCCCATATCAATTCGTACCATGCCTTGTTTGATCTTGCTACGTGGACTAAGTCAAAATCAAATCAAATCAAATGTTTATTTAGGTAAGATACATACAAGAGATTTTACAAAGAGTGATGGATTTATAGATAGGGCTAGTACATACAATGCCTAAAGCCACTATTACGCAAAGCGTTTTGGGCATGAAAAACTTAAATGACTAAAGCTTAATACTAATTGAGCATAAAGAATAAAATGAGTTGAGAACAAATAAAAAAAAAGAGATAAAAAGGGGGGGAACATGGCTGAAAAAGCAGCACAAATACAATTCGGTCGACAAACAGCGTTATTTAAAAAAAAACACATTGGTTGACAATAGAGGGGTAAGGTAGGCTACAGGGAATTTATTAGGTATAGCTTCGTTTTTATCTTAAACTGGTTGAGAGAGGTACAGTCTTTAACATGGTTGGGAAGGTCATTCCACATTCTAGGTCCCTTGATACTTTGACCTCCATCATTTAGATTCTACTCCTGACAATTTCTCCCTCCATAGGCACCTTGTTGATTCAGTAGATGCCTCTGTTACTTTTAACCCCACCCATCTCGGTACGCATGTTGTTGCTGCTTCTTCTCGGGATGCAGCTGTCCACTTGGCGACTTTGTCCTGCAGTGAGGTGACTCCCCCCTGTTGGGGTCTCCAAGAATGCTCAGTTAAGTGCCAGTGTTGGCACTGTTCTCCTCCCACACCATGTTGCAACCGGTATTAGGAACCTCAAGGACTGCCACGAGGATATTAAACATGTCCTCGAGGCCCAAGGCCATTCTGTTCTCCAGGTTTACACGTTCACGACCCCCTCGTGTCTGTCGCCATCTGTCCCTTCGGCTTGTGAAAATTACCTTTGATGGTTGGACACTTCCGCCCTCTGTTATTCTTGCTGGTGCCAGATACTCCATTCAGGAGTACATACCCTCTTCTCGGCTTTGTAATAAGTGCTGAAAGTTCGGACATGGTGCCCTCAAATGCTCCAGTATTCTCTCTCTCTCTGCCCTATGTGTGGGAACGAAGGTCACTCTAAGTCAGAGTGCATTTCTCCCCAGGCTCGCGGCCTCAATTGCGGTGATGCCCACCCTACCTTCTCTCGCGCGTGTATCCATTACAAACTTGAGGCAGCCGTCCTCAACATGAAGCACTGGGAACGTTTGTCATTTCCTGAGGTGAGGCGCCAAGTTCACCATCCCCCTCCTCCACCTTTCGCTGGGGTTTCTTACGCTCACGTGTTGCGCTCTTCCTCTCCTCGTCCTTCCCACCTTCCTCAGTCTCAACAGTTTCCAGGCCTTAGACCCAGATATGCCCACCGCCTGCTCCCCTGTTCCTTTACATTCTGACCCGAAGGTCCCCCCTCCTGGTTCTCTGTCTGGGGTTCCCCTTCTTTCTACCCAGTTTGCCATGTCTCCTGTGTCTTCTTTCTCATCTCCCTTTGAGCCTCCTTCCCATCCTTCTCCTCTGTCTCTTAGCACTCCATGCTGCCTGTCTGTGCGAGCTGATATCCATCCTTCTCCTAGCGATCATCGTGTTGTTCGCTTTCGTTCTTCTTCTGTTTAGACGTTTGAGTCTGTTGCCCAGTACGTTGCTGCTGGAACACCTGCTTCTCTGAGTCAGAAGCAAAAGCCTGGCTTATCTCCTTCCTCCTCCCCGACTGGTAAGAAAGCTTCACTTTCATCCTCGCCCCCTACCTCTGACTCTATCGCTCCACCCTCCCATTTCGGTGGTCGAGCCCCCTGTTCCTGCTTTGGAGGTTTCTTTGGCCCCTGCTACCCTCTCGGTTCCTGCCCTTGCTGAGGTGTGCTTCCCGGTTTCTGCCCCTCCTGCTGTCCTTGACAGTCCCTCTCGGTTGCCTCCTCCTCTGGACCCTGCTCATCTGCCTCTGGTCTGTCCTCCCACTCCCTTCCCTCCATCTTTACTCAGTTTACCCATGCTCACTATCCCTGACTTCGCTGACCCTGATCCTGATCCTGCACTTCTTTGACATGCTGTGTTCCTTTTTAACCTTTGTTTCTTCATTGTTCTCTGTTCCTGTCCTTTCTCTTTTTGTCGATGTCTATTCTTCAATGGAATATTCATGGATATTACGCCAATTTTCATGAATTCCAACTTTTGATTTCACAGTTTTCACTCCTTTGTGTCCGTCTCCAGGAGCCGATGCTTGGTGCTCATCCTGGTCGCTTCCGTGATTATTCCTTTCTCTCCCCCTGCCCCCCCCCCTTCAGAGTTTGCTGGGGCCAATAACTTTTCTGCTTTTGATTCGTTCTGATGTTCCCTTCATCTCCTTACTTTTTCCATCACCTCTCCAATGTTCTGCTGCCCGTGACTTTGTGCGTAAATGGTACACAGTTTGTTCCATTTATCTCCCCCCAAATGTGCTCCTTTCTCTTCCCGATCTTAAACACCTAGTGGACTCCTTGCCAGACTCTGTGCTCCTGCTGGGTGATTTCAGTTGTCGACATACCCTCTGGGGTGATGTTCTGACAAACACCCGGGGTCGCCTTCTCGAACCGCTCATCCTCTCTTCTTCCCTGTCTCTGAGGAATTCTGATGAGCCCACTCATTTGGACTCTTGGACTGCACCCTTTCCTGTCTTGATTTTTTCTTTGCTTGTTGTCTCTGTACTTGAATTTCACATGGCAGGTTCTTGATGACTTCCATGGCAGTGACCATTTCCCCATCCTTGTTACCTTTTTTCTTTTCACCCTGCCCTCTCCTTCCCTAGGTGGCGGTTTGCCGAGGCTGACTGGCATCAATTTACCCTCTGCTACTCTCTCCGACCTCTCCATTTTGCTTCTCCCTCGCTCCCTCGTCCTTTTTCATGACACCATCTCCATTGCTGCCCTCCACTCTTTTCCTCGCTCTACCTCTCAGGAAACATGGAAGTGCGTTCCCTGGTGGAATGTGGACTGTGCTTGGGCTGTCTGCTATAAGCGTGCAGCCTGGAAGAGACACCACCGCCGGCAGATGGCTGATTTTTGTCTTTTGTTTCAGAAGGCCAGTTCAGTGGTCCGTAGGACTATCTGTACAGGTAAACGTGAGTGTTGGAGGTTTTATGTTTCCACTATTACGTCCGAAAATACTCTGCCGCAGATCTGGAGGGGTATCCGCAAGATAGTCGGTAAGTTTGCTTCTGATGTCTCGCCGGTCCTCCACCTCCGTGGTACTCTTGTGGTGGACCCGTTGCACGTTGCACGTTGCGACCGAACTGGGTTCCCACTTTTCGTCTGTTAGCTCTGGTTCTCATCTTCCTTAATCTTTCCTTCTTCGTAAGCCTGTTCTTGAATCTCGTCCTTTAGATTTCTGCACTCATCTCAGCCTTCCCTATAACGATCCCTTCTCTCTGAACTTAAGTCTGCCCGGTCCCTCTGTGGTTCTATGGCAGTGGGTTCCGATGGCATTCATTATGAGATGCTTCACCATCTCCCTCTGTGCATGTCTCGGTATTTACCGAGTCTGTATAATCGGGTCTGAGAGTCGTCTTCAGTACCTGAGGACTGGCTTGATGCTGTTGTCCTCCCCGTCCTCCTTGTTATGTTTCCAGGGTCTCTCGGGACATTCCCTAAGGACTTCCACCCTATTGCCCTCATGAGTTGTCTGCAAACTCTTTTGAACGTATGGTTAACGTTTGTCTGATGTGGTTTTTAGAACACTCACCACCTCTCCCCTTCTTAATTTGGTTTTCGCAAGTGCCGCAGCACAACATGTCCTGGCAAACTTAGAGGTCTATATTTGTACTGTTTTTGCTGCGAAGACCTCTGTTGTTGCCGTCTTCTTTGACTTGGGAAAGGCTTACGGCACCACCTGGAGATATCATATTCTGTCACAACTTCATTCATCTTGCCTTCGTGGTAATCTCCCTCTCTTCCTCCAAAGCTTTATCTCTCGTTTCTTTCGAGTTAGGCTTATTGCCACTCTCTCTGCCCCTTTTAGGCAATATGAGGGTGTACCCCAGGGTAGTGTTCTGAGCACTACTCTTTTTCTAGTTGCACTCAATGGTCTTATTTCCTCCCTTCTGGCGTCTTCTTCGCTCTCTATGTCGACGATCTTGCCCTTTCCTGTCGGGATGATGATTCGCCTCTCCTTCAACGGTGGCTTCAACTTGCGATTGATGCCATGTCATCTTGGGCCACTTATCATGGCTTCAAGTTCTCTATGTCTAAGACTTATGCTATGACTTTTACTCAGAAGCATGTCGTTCTTTGTCCCTCTTTCGCTTTATGGTCATCTCCTTGTGTTCAGGTAGTCCGCTAAGCTTTTGGGGTTAATCTTTGACACTCGTTTGTCTTGGTCGCCTCATATCTCTTACCTCCAAGTTGAATGCTCCAAGACCCTTACCATCCTTAAGGTTTTGTCCCATACTTCTTGGGGAGCTGATAGCCGCACACTCCTCTCTTTACATTCGTCTCTCGTCCTGTCTAAACTCGATTATGGTTGCCCTGCTTACTCGTCTCCTACTCTTCATCGTCGTGATGCTTTGCACCGTACTGGGTTGCGCCTCAGCTCTGGTGCCTTTCGTTCGACTCCCGCCCTCAGCTTGTATGTTGATACTGCCTTCCTATCTTTCCAGGATCGCCGTGATCGCTACTGTCTTTGATATCTTGCGCGGTCCTTGCAACATCCATCCTCTCGCCTCTTGTCATGCTTTGACTTTTACCCCTCCTGTAGTTCCTGTTCTTCATCACCACCTCCCTCTTTTTCGTCTCGTCTTTATTTAGATTTCACGTGGTGGATTCTTCGTGACCTCCATAACAGTGACCATTTCCCCATCCTTGTCACCGTTTTCTCTTTTCACCCTTCTCTCTCCTCCCCTAGGTGGCAGTTTGTCAAGGCTGACTGGAATCTATTCACTCTACATGCTACTCTTTCTGACCTCTCCTATCTGCCTCATCGTCGAGCCCTACTCCTTTTTTCATCACACTATATTAGACGCTGCCCTCCACTCTATTCCTTGCTCTACCTTCAGGGACATGCGGAAATGCGTTCCCAGGTGGAATGCTGGGTGTTTCGACTGTCCTCTGTAAGAGTGCAGCCTGGAAGAAAGACAGATGCAGACAGACGGCTGTTTTCTTTTGTTTTATAAGGTGACTGCGGTCCGTACGGTTAAACGTGAGAGTTGGAAATCTTTTGTCTCCACCATTACGTCTGATATTCTTCTGCCCCAGATCTGGAAGAAAATCCATAAGATTGCGGGTAAGTTTGTTCCAGATGTCTCACCAGTCCTTCACTTCCATGGTTCTATTGTGGCGGATCCTGTGTCAGTCGCCACCGAACTGTGTTCCCCTTTTTCAACTGGTGGCTCTAGTTCTAGTCTTCCTCCATCTTTCCTTATTCGTAAGCACCTTCATGAATCTTGTCCTATAGATTTTCGCACGCATCTCCAATTTCTCTATAATGATCTCTCTCCGAACACCAGTCTACCCTGACTCTCTGTGGTTCTATGGCAGAGGGCTCAGAAAGCGAAACATCTCCTAATGAATTTCACCTCTCTCAATGCATGGTTTCAGTATATACTGAATCTGTTTAACCATATCTGGCAGTCATCATCTGTCCCTGAGGACTGGCTTCAGGTGGTGGTTTTTCCTATTCAGAAACCAGGGTCTCCAGGGACAGCTGCTAAAGACATCTGCCCCATTGCCCTCACGAGTTGCGTCTGCAAACTCTTTGAACGTATGTTCAATGTCCTTATGATGTTGTTCTTAGAACACTATCGCCACCACTTACCTTCTCAATTTGGCTTTTACAAGTGTCATGACTGATGTCTTGGTGAACATGGTCTATATGTGTACTGCTTTTGCTGCAAAGACCTCTGTTGTTGCTGTCCTTTTTTTGACCTGAAAAAGGCATATGACACCACCTGGAGATATCATATTTTGTCCCAACTCCATTCGTAGTAATCTCCTCCTCTTCCTACGAAGCTTCCGCTCTAATCGTTCCTTTAGTGATAGTTTGTACCATTCTGCCTTTTTACGGCAATATGAAGGTGTACCTCACAGTAGTGTTCTGAGCACTTACTAATTTTCTGGTTGCCCTCAGTGGTCTTCTTTACTCCCTTCCCTCTGGAATCTTATCAGCTCTCTATGTTGACAATCTTACCCATTGCTGTCAAGGTGATGACTTGCCTTTCCTTCAATGGCGACTTCAACTTGCGATTGATGCCGTGTCATCCTGGGACACCAATCATGGCATCAAGTTCTCTACAACTAAAACTTTTGCGATGACTTTTACTCGGAAGTAGGTCGCTCTTCATCCCCCTTTGTCGCTTTATGGTAATCCCCTTTTGTGCAAAGATTTTGCTAAACTTATGGAGTTAATCTTTGACACTCATTTGTTTTGGTCTCCCCATATCTCTAACCTCTGAGTTGGATGCTCTAAGGTCCTTAACTTACTTAAGGTAAGTTATACTTCCTTGGGAGCTGATACGAGCACGCTCCACCTTCGTGCTGTCTAAACTCAAGTATGGTTGTCTTGCTTACTCGTCTGCCTCTCCTACTCTTTGCTGTCTTGATGCTCTGCACCATAATGGGTTATGCCTCAGCTCTGGTGCCTTGCGTTTGACTCCTACCCTAAGCCTGTATGATGAAACAGGCATACTGTATCTACAGGATCGCCATGATCGCTACTGTCTTTGCTACATTGCACAGTCCCTACAACACCCTCCTCACTCTCGCTTATGTCGTACTTTTCCTTGCACACTTTTCTTCACACTTCCGCTCCATTTCCGTCTTCACAGATGGGGTCAAAGTCTGCAGATGGTGTAGCCTACTCTGTTGTTTTTCCTGACCACACCTATGTGTCGCCTGCATCCAGAGACTAGCATCTCCACAGCAGAACTTTGTGCTATTTTGTATGCTCTTTGTCAACAGCTTTCTTGCTGTCAATTTTCCTTTATTGTTGTAGTTGACTCTCACAGTGCCCTCATGGCTCTGGAGCCTTTAATCCAGTTCATTCGGTTGTAGTCGAAATTCAACATTGGCTGTTTATCTCCAATAGGTTTAGGACAGTGGAATTTTGCCAGTTTCCCAGCCATATTTGTGTGTCCTTAAATGAGCGAGCAGACTCTGTCACTAAGGAGGCTATCTACACTTGCTCCATCTCCCTTAAAGGTGTTCCTTATTCTGACTTCTACCCAGTTATTCATTCCTCCATCCTTAACCATTGGCAGGATTGTTGGTCTTCTGTTACTCGTGACAAACTGCATACTCTTGAAGGTAGTGTGTCCCCATGGCCCTCCTCCCATCACCATAATTGGTGGTGAGAAATGGCTCTAATGAGATTACGTATTAGCCATAAACGTTTAATTCATAGGCACTTAATGGAGCACCGCCCTGCTCTTTATTTTCCAAACTGCATTGTCTCTCACAGTTGTGCATATCCTTGTAGAATGTCCTGACTTCCAGGAGGCGTGTGTGTCTTGTTTCCTGACTGTCTCTCGTGGTCACTTGTTCCTCGATAGAATCCTTGATAAATCAGATACCTTTTGATATTGATTGCTTTATGCACATTTGTTTTCGAATTGGCATCCTTAGTTATATATACCGTTTTTTTTATATCCCACATAGTTGATGGTGCTTCATAGCCTTCCGGGCTTGGTGCCCTCTTTTGATAATTACTTGCGTACTCTTTCTCATCTACATTAATGACATTCCGAATACCTCTCAATACCTCAAGCCAGTTTTATTGGCTGTTTACACAACCCTCATTTTCTCCAATCCTAAGAATTGGCAATATCCAGTTTGGTAATAAAGTAGAGGGTAAATTCCATGATGTTCTCATTGATAAAAAGCTGAAATTCCAGTGTCATACAAATTATAGCAAAAAAATATTTTAAAATCACTTGGCATTCTTTTCTAAATCAGATATTATGTACGTCACCCTCTACCTTGGTTAAGCTTTATTGGCCTCTCGTCTGTCCTTATCACAATTTTGGTATCATTGCCTGGGGTTCTCCCTAAATTATCTATGATCTCTAATTACTCAAGACAAATCATCAATTAGAACAATAACAAACTGAAGCCACAGACAGCATTCTGCCCCCCCCCCTTTCTTAAATCTAAATCATTGAATATTTTAGATATTAAATCAAAGTCACTTCACACCCTATCAAGTGCACTATATATATATATATATATATATATATATATATATATATATATATATATATATATATGCGAACAAGCCTGAATGGTCCCCAGGACATATGCAACTGAAAACTCACACCCCAGAAGTGACTCGAACCCATACTCCCAGAAGCCAAGCAACTGGTATGTACAAGACGCCTTAATCCACTTGACCATCACGACCGGACAAAATGAGGTGATAGCCGAGGCTATATGAACCACCCCACCGCCGGCACTCGGATAGTTATCTTGGGCATAGCATTTTACCAAATCACCTCATTCTTTGGGGCACACGTGAGGAACACAAATGCGAACAAGCCTGAATGGTCCCCAGGACATATGCAACTGAAAACTCACACCCCAGAAGTGACTCGAACCCATACTCCCAGAAGCCAAGCAACTGGTATGTACAAGACGCCTTAATCCACTTGACCATCACGACCGGACAAAATGAGGTGATAGCCGAGGCTATATGAACCACCCCACCGCCGGCACTCGGATAGTTATCTTGGGCATAGCATTTTACCAAATCACCTCATTCTTTGGGGCACACGTGAGGAACACAAATGCGAACAAGCCTGAATGGTCCCCAGGACATATGCAACTGAAAACTCACACCCCAGAAGTGACTCGAACCCATACTCCCAGAAGCCAAGCAACTGGTATGTACAAGACGCCTTAATCCACTTGACCATCACGACCGGACAAAATGAGGTGATAGCCGAGGCTATATGAACCACCCCACCGCCGGCACTCGGATAGTTATCTTGGGCATAGCATTTTACCAAATCACCTCATTCTTTGGGGCACACGTGAGGAACACAAATGCGAACAAGCCTGAATGGTCCCCAGGACATATGCAACTGAAAACTCACACCCCAGAAGTGACTCGAACCCATACTCCCAGAAGCCAAGCAACTGGTATGTACAAGACGCCTTAATCCACTTGACCATCACGACCGGACAATCACCAAAGAATGAGGTGATTTGGTAAAATGCTATGCCCAAGATAACTATCCGAGTGCCGGCGGTGGGGTGGTTCATATAGCCTCGGCTATCACCTCATTTTGTCCGGTCGTGATGGTCAAGTGGATTAAGGCGTCTTGTACATACCAGTTGCTTGGCTTCTGGGAGTATGGGTTCGAGTCACTTCTGGGGTGTGAGTTTTCAGTTGCATATGTCCTGGGGACCATTCAGGCTTGTTCGCATTTGTGTTCCTCACGTGTGCCCCAAAGAATGAGGTGATTTGGTAAAATGCTATGCCCAAGATAACTATCCGAGTGCCGGCGGTGGGGTGGTTCATATAGCCTCGGCTATCACCTCATTTTGTCCGGTCGTGATGGTCAAGTGGATTAAGGCGTCTTGTACATACCAGTTGCTTGGCTTCTGGGAGTATGGGTTCGAGTCACTTCTGGGGTGTGAGTTTTCAGTTGCATATGTCCTGGGGACCATTCAGGCTTGTTCGCATTTGTGTTCCTCACGTGTGCCCCAAAGAATGAGGTGATTTGGTAAAATGCTATGCCCAAGATAACTATCCGAGTGCCGGCGGTGGGGTGGTTCATATAGCCTCGGCTATCACCTCATTTTGTCCGGTCGTGATGGTCAAGTGGATTAAGGCGTCTTGTACATACCAGTTGCTTGGCTTCTGGGAGTATGGGTTCGAGTCACTTCTGGGGTGTGAGTTTTCAGTTGCATATGTCCTGGGGACCATTCAGGCTTGTTCGCATTTGTGTTCCTCACGTGTGCCCCAAAGAATGAGGTGATTTGGTAAAATGCTATGCCCAAGATAACTATCCGAGTGCCGGCGGTGGGGTGGTTCATATAGCCTCGGCTATCACCTCATTTTGTCCGGTCGTGATGGTCAAGTGGATTAAGGCGTCTTGTACATACCAGTTGCTTGGCTTCTGGGAGTATGGGTTCGAGTCACTTCTGGGGTGTGAGTTTTCAGTTGCATATGTCCTGGGGACCATTCAGGCTTGTTCGCATTTGTGTTCCTCACGTGTGCCCCAAAGAATGAGGTGATTTGGTAAAATGCTATGCCCAAGATAACTATCCGAGTGCCGGCGGTGGGGTGGTTCATATAGCCTCGGCTATCACCTCATTTTGTCCGGTCGTGATGGTCAAGTGGATTAAGGCGTCTTGTACATACCAGTTGCTTGGCTTCTGGGAGTATGGGTTCGAGTCACTTCTGGGGTGTGAGTTTTCAGTTATATATATATATATATATATATTTATATATATATATATATATATATATATATATATATATATATATATATATATATATATATATATATATATATATATACATATGAAACACTGAACTGCAATGCTAAACCTGTTCTTAAATACATGGTAGGGGGCTGTAACAGAATCTTTGAAATCCACACTAGAAACAAATATTTATTTGATATTCCAAGAGTGCGACTTAGCCAAAGTGGAAATATTCCACAAATCAAGAGTCCCAAAATGTAAAATGTTCTTCCCAATAACATCAAAGACTGTCCCTCTCTCAACCAGTTTAAGAGAGAAACTAAGTACTACCTAATAAATGCCATGTAACCTACCTTACCTACTGATTGTCAACCTATGTCTTGCTATTATTAAACAATAATGAATAATGACTGAACTTGTAATACTGCTATAAGCCAAGTAAACAAAAAAAGTTACCATGTTTATTTAGTTAAAATTACCATCGGCTGTTCTGTTGCAGTTTTGCTGTTCCGTTCAACATGTAATTATTGTCGATCTTTTTATTTTTTCTACTTTTGTTTAACTTTTGCTTTTCATCTCAATTATTTTTAGCAATTAATTTTAAGTGTTTATCCACAGCATGCCTGAAACACTGTGCATATTAGTGGCTTTAGGCATAGTATATTCTTGCTTTACCTAGAAATCCAACATTGTGCTTGTAACCCATTTTCTATGTACGTTTCTCAAAAAAACATTATCATCTTTAGCATTATCATTATGTTAAACAGGAATAGCTTATGGAATAGTATAGTGAAAGGACAGAAGAATGGGGAATATAATATGTGATTTTTGAGAATATACCAACAGTTTGAGACTTTGCCTGTGTACTGTATGTGAGTGTTCAAATTTAGTCTCTTGTTTATGTATAGGCCAAGGAACTTTTTCATCTTTTTAATGGTAATGTTGACATTATCTATTTGAAGGTGAATTTCATTTGATAATTTACTTCCAAATACAATGTAATAGGTCTTCTCTATATTTAGTTTGTTGGTTGATATCCAACCACATCGTTTGTTTCAATTTGTTGTTTACAATATTACTTATTGTGTGATGCATTGGAGTTTCAATAGATGAAGGCAGTATCGCCAGCAAATAGTATTGGTTTAAGGATGTTAGAGACATTTGGTAAATCATTGATGTATATAAGCAATAGGAGAGGTTCTAAGATGCTGCCCTGTGGCACTCCTACGGTTACAGTAGAGATGTGGGGGGGTGGGGTTATGTCATTAATGGCTACATAATGGTGTCTATCAGTAAGATATGATAGAATATAGTTATCAGGAAGGCCTCAGATTCTGTAATGATTAAGTTTAAGTAAAAGGTAGGTATGGCTTACAGTATCAAAGGCTGACTGTCAATTATATTAACCTGAATCTGGCAGTTATATTATCCTAAGACTGGCAATTATAAAACTCATATATATATATATATATATATATATATATATATATATATATATATATATATATATTTATATATATATATATATATATATATATATATATATATCATAAATATGTTAATTACATTATCTTGAATCGGGCAGTTTTATATTTATATGGATCTAGCAATTCGATATATGTATATATGAATCTGGCAATTATATATATGTATAAGTAGCAAGCAATTCTATATATATAAGTAGCAAGCAATTCTATATATATATATACAGTACTGTATATGAATCTGGCAATAATATTAGCCTGATTCTGATATTTGTATTATCTTATATCTGGCATTTTATAAACCAAAACTTTGCATATATATGAGTGACTCCAGAATTTGTATTATAATGCGGAGTATTTCATCGAAGGCTTAATTACTAATATTTATTTCATTTGTTTACAGATGCCTTAATCTGACAATTTATTAATATAAAAGAATGTCTGCTTTTAAATTAGTGATTTAAAAAAATTGATGTAAAGTCCTTAGTTTGAATATTGTTTAATTGATAAGTATATTTATGATCATTATTGGCCTGTATTATGAGGTGTAGGAGTAACCTATATGGTTTTCATTGGTCGTTTAATTTCTTGTCTTGATGGGTGTGAATGATGTTTAATTATTATTTATTTAGGCTCTATTATTAGTTCAGATTATTTATAGATAGAATAATGTGCAATAGATGGCTCTTAAAACCTGTTAATTATTATATTATTATTACTTGACAATTGTCTCAACATTCCAATTTACTGTCCTCTTACTATAAGTGTTGTTTTAATTAGCACATAAATGATCTTCACGTAATATGGTTTATTTACCCTCATGACAATGCTTCAGTATTTGTAAAGTTATAATTCCCGGTTATTAAGGTAATTAGAGAAATAACAAACCCTGAATATATGAACGTTAAAAGCATTTTGGTATGTGCAAAATATTCTTGTTTTGCAAGAACACTGGCTTACATCTTACGAATTTCAAAACCACTTCAAATTTATTGATAGCTCTTTTTCCACTGCCAGTATTGACATGTCTATTGACTGGTCAGGTCCTGGAAGACCCTATGGTGCTGCTGCTATCCTGGGCATAACAATATGCAATGTAAAGTTGAGGTTGTCAATATTGTATCAGGGCTCACTCCTGCTATACTTGTGTCCTATAGTTATCTGGAGATGATTTCGGGGCTTATCGTCCCCCACGGCCCGGTCCTCGACCAGGCCTCCTTTTTGTTACACAATCCCAAGGAAGCAGCCTGTAGCAGCTGTCTATCTCTCAGGTACATATTTACTTCTAGGTGAACAGACTCATCAGGATGAAAGAAACTCTGCCCATTTGTTTTCGTCTCCACCAAGGATCGAACCTGGAACCTCAGGACTACGAATCCGATGTGCTGTCCACTCAAATGTCAGGCCCCTTTGCTCAGGGGCCTGAAAGGTGCTCAGCAGTATTTGATTATGTGTGTGTGTATATGCATGGTTTCCACAAGTAATATCAACTGTGCAGATGAGTATGGAAATATATGATCAGAAATATATCAATTGACTAATTTGTATCATAATGCTGAACTCATGGGGTGGTAGGTGATTTTTAACACTGATTTTACCCGCTAAGATGTATACTTAAATTTGTTTAATGAATTCATGGATGCTGAAAATTTCCATAATCCTGCTATTAATGATTTATTTACTATTACTATAACTTTATGTCATGAGATAGGAATGGAAGGTCTCATATTGATAATTTTCTTATTGATGATATAACTGGTCACACCTTTAAGTATAAGGCTGTCAGTGATGACAACCTGTCCTGGTATCATCCTGCCATGGCCACCTCCAATATACCTCACTCACAAGTTGCTGCTGCCAAAGATAACATAAACCTCCCTAGAACACACCTAAACGTAGGAAGGTCACTCTTGCTGACCTGGATAAGTTTAAATGCCTGCTTAACCAATACTCAAATAACAAGTGATGCAATTGCTTGCAATATTATTCAGTGCAATTTGCATCAGAACAATCTCAAGGACTTTTTCACATCTGTCGTTTCAGTGCTAGATAGTGCAGGGGAAGAGAGTATTTACCTTATAACCAATAAAAGAAGTATTATGCCAGGTTGGAATAATCATGTTAGGGAATTTCATAATAGATCTACCTTTTGGCATAACCTACAGAAAGATGCAGGGTGCCCCAGATCTTTTGGAAAACTCTATGGGAAGTTTCAGGGTGCTCCAGACCTTTTGGCATTACCTACGGAAAGAAGCATGGGGCCCCAGAGACGGTTGGTGGCCCCAGTTCAGGTGTGGCACCAGGGCTCAATATCATCAAGAAAGAGGATTAAGAAAGAGCAAGATAATATTGTGAGATCAAAAGTTGCCGATAATCTTTCAAGGAAAAAGTTTTATGATTTTTTGGGTGAAATTAGAAAAAAAGGTTCATGCAGAGGAGTAACAAAAGTTATAGATGATGTCTCCGGGGCCCAATAATATATGAAATGGTTTAAAAGAAAAATCTTTAACATTGTAGAACACTGCGAGGTGCAGGACAGATGAGACTGAAACTGACCTAATTACAGCTGTATGTGAAACCTGTATGGACCCTGTCCCCCCCCCCCTAATGTTAAACACCTGCACACAGTAACCCCTGTAATGGCCCTAATGTTGAACACCTGCACACAGTAACCCCTGTAATGGCCCTAATGTTAAACACCTGCACACAGTAACCCCTGTAATGGCCCTAATGTTAAACACCTGCACACAGTAACCCCTGTAATGGCCCTAATGTTAAACACCTGCACACAGTAGCAGATGTAATGCTTGAGAAAACTTAGAAAGCTAAACAAAAGAAATTATGATATTTTACATAATTGTGATATAATACAGTAATATATTATGATATATTATTGTATTTTATTTATTATTTTTGTATACAAGGGTTCTTACATTCTTGTACAGCCAATAGCACGCAAAACGTTATGGGTGAATGTCTATGTGTCTTACAGACTCTCTCTCCCATGGTACATCACCACCATGTGTCTTACAGGCACACTCTCCCATGGTACATCACCACCATGTGTCTTACAGGCACACTCTCCCATGGTACATCACCACCATGTGTCTTACAGGCACACTCTCCCATGGTACATCACCACCATGTGTCTTACAGGCACACTCTCCCATGGTACATCACCCCCATGTGTCTTACAGGCACACTCTCCCATGGTACATCACCACCATGTGTCTTACAGGCACACTCTCCCATGGTACATCACCACCATGTGTCTTACAGGCACACTCTCCCATGGTACATCACCACCATGTGTCTTACAGGCTCTCTCTCCCATGGTACATCACCACCATGTGTCTTACAGGCACACTCTCCCATGGTACATCACCACCATGTGTCTTACAGGCACACTCTCCCATGGTACATCACCACAATGTGTCTTACAGGCACACTCTCCCATGGTACATCACCACCATGTGTCTTACAGGCACACTCTCCCATGGTAAATCACCACCATGTGTCTTACAGGCACACTCTCCCATGGTACATCACCATCATGTGTCTTACAGGCACACTCTCCCATGGTACATCACCACCATGTGTCTTACAGGCACACTCTCCCATGGTACATCACCCCCATGTGTCTTACAGGCACACTCTCCCATGGTACATCACCACCATGTGTCTTACAGGCACACTCTCCCATGGTACATCACCACCATGTGTCTTACAGGCACACTCTCCCATGGTACATCACCACCATGTGTCTTACAGGCACACTCTCCCATGGTACATCACCACCACCATGTGTCTTACAGGCACACTCTCCCATGGTACATCACCACTACCATGTATCTTACAGGCACACTCTCCCATGGTACATCACCACCATGTGTCTTACAGGCACACTCTTCCATGGTACATCACCACCATGTATCTTACAGGCACACTCTCCCATGGTACATCACCACCATGTGTCTTACAGGCACACTCTCCCATGGTACATCATCACCATGTGTCTTACAGGCACACTCTCCCATGGTACATCACCACCATGTGTCTTACAGGCACACTCTCTGTTACGGCCCTCTCGGGACGCAACGGGGTTCTTACTCTGATGTTGTTAGAGGAAGTTGTATCCGGCCCCAAGCCAGTAGTGGCTATCAAGGGATGCGATCCGTGACGCAAGTAACTTAAAGGGGAAGGGAAATAAAGTTAAGAACTTAAGACTATAATTATTACCATCACCAAATAAATAATATATAAAAGAGTGCACAGGGGGGGGGGGGGTATTAACACTGTACAGGGGAAATACACAATCGTCTTCTCCTGAAGACTCTGGATCCAACTTCTCGGTGCTGAGTCCTCGGTGCTTTCGTGGTCTCTTGACGAATCCTTCGACCAAGCTGAGTCTACCCTGGCCACAGGTCAGCCAAAACACAGGTCCACTGGGGGCATCGCCGTGGAGGCCGTCAACCACAAGTCCAGCAGGTCTGCTGGCAGGTTCTGGATCAGCCATGCTGGTCAGGCCACTCCACGAACGATACTAGGGTAGCGCCCTAGTCAGGAGCCTCGTGTGATACCACAAATCACTCTCCTGTCCTCAATACCCCAGTGGATAATCGTCTCCAGCAGTCGGTCCCGGGTAATCCTTCTACTGCCACTCCACTGGCAGGGTAACACCACAGTGTTCTTCCGGGAGGCGACTCACAGCTGCTGCAGCAAAGCACAAGGTATGGGGACGGCTGCCTTGGGTAGACTGACTCAACTTCCATCACAGCAGTCCCAGGTCGACTCTGTAAGCAGACACGTCATCAATAACAGGGACACTAAAACACCTCACTTACAGGCTCAGACACAAACGCCCGACATATCCACTCCATAGATGGCGTTGTAGTCTGAGCACCACCTCACCAGAGGTCAGCAGCAGCGGTGTTGTGAGCTGAACCGGACTGGAAACTGGCCTTTGTGGCTAGTACACCTTGTCCTCACCAGGTGTCGTCGTCCATTTGGTGGGGGTTTCGGGTGCTGACCCACAGATGGCGCGGTCGTCACTGCTCCGTGCTCGGACGCTGGATCCGGGTTCGTAACACCTCCCCACCAAAAAGAATTTGGTTTGGGGTTCTATAAAAAGAGACACAAACCAAATTAGTACGGCGACACAACTCCAAATGGACACACATGCTTCAAAAACTGGAACGGCGAGGCTGTCTCGTCCACAGAACTGTACCACTGGGGAACTCTCGCACAAAGGAAACTTGCAGATGTAAGGCAATGACCTGCCTGATGTACTTCTCAACACCTCCACCGAGAT
This sequence comes from Procambarus clarkii, assembly GCF_040958095.1. Taxonomy (NCBI): domain Eukaryota; kingdom Metazoa; phylum Arthropoda; class Malacostraca; order Decapoda; family Cambaridae; genus Procambarus; species Procambarus clarkii. The sequence continues at coordinate 2,271,460 of NC_091212.1, read as the reverse complement.
GTTAATCCGGAGCATAACCTCACACCTCTCGAGTAAGGATCCATGTAGACACGATCTGGGGCGACTCGACACTTCCCTGTGTCGTGGCACCGATGATGGCGGGTCCCAGACGGTATTTCTAGTACCGGTCCGGTGGTCCTTCAGGGAGACGGGCACCTGGAATACAGGGGTCTGATAATTTAGAGTGACAGCGACAGCGGGTAAAACAGTACTTACAGCATATTCCTCTACTAGGTCCACACCTAGTCCCAACAGAGCTGTTCGTACGTCGCAGATGGCATTCGCTCTGCCACCGTCAGGTCGACCAACGTTCCACATAACGCTGCATTGAGGCTCAGCAGTCACGTGGGGGGTGTCAACCTGTCGGAAACAGTCACTCACATTATCATATCTCGTACCTCCTGTATCAACCATCACCTTCCAGGTCCCTTCTTCGACTGCACTACTCACTGTGCACGTCTCCAATCCCTGGGATCTCTTCACGATGTTCAAGGGAGCCATCATCCTTCGGGTCGTCCACTGATCCTTACCGAGACCACACACGAGAATAAAACAAAATACTGCTAGGAAACATTTGGTCACCTGAGGGATAAGCTTCCTGAACCTGTAATGTCCATAGCCGGCTACATCCATTAGCCTGGTTTGGACCGAAGAGGGCCCTAGAACCTTCACACATACCTCCGACGTCTGGGGAATCTCTGGCCAGTTCCATGAACGCTGTACCTTGCCATACCGCAAGTACACCTCCGCCTTCGCTCCAGACTCGTTGGTATCCGTGGGTGCCTGCACACAAGGCCTCTCTTCTAGCTCAGGTACTTCTGCTATCGTAACCGCATGTTCCTCATCGGGAGAAGAATCAGGAGACACTGTTAGAATACTGTCAATCTGCGGGTGAGAGGACAAATTAAACATACTCAAATCCGGGTCTGTCTTTACCTGGACATTACCACTGCCTGTCGTTACCTCTGACCTTGCTGTTCCGGCCGACTCGTCCACGACCTTGGGAAGATTGTTGCTCCAACCTGTCACCAAGTCGTTGGCTAGTACCACGTCAATCCCAGCCACAGGGAGGGTATCAACTACTGCCAACGCACATGTGCCGCTGAAGTAAGGCGAGTTTAGATGTACCGTCACTAAGGGGGCGATGTACTGCGTCCTAGGAAACCCAACCAGGACAACCTTTTGTCTCCCATCCACACTTACTCGCTCAGGTAACGAGTTCTTCACGATCAGGGACTGGGCTGCTCCACTATCTCTGAGCACTACTACAGATCTACCAGTATGATCACTCGTTACATACCCGCTTGAAGTGTGAGGGGCGAACAAACTTGATCCTTCCTGTGTCGTCGTCGACTGGTTTCCTGCTGGTGGTGTAACACAGCTCATCATCATCACTTCCCTACGTGCGCCACCACCTCTTCTGCCTCGGCACATAGCAGCTACATGCCCTTTCTGCCCACAAGTCCAGCACACCATATTCCTCCTCGGGCTCCGGTGTTTCGGACTGCTAGGACTTGTTCTTTGAGGGCTACTTGGGGGCGTCTTCTTAGCGCTTTGTGCGACGGGTCTTTCCTCTTCGTCATGAGGTCTGTCAAACCGGCGTTGGTAATGCCTTGGGACGTACTTAGCAGACGGCCTATGAGTCAGGATGTATTCCTCAGCCATTGTGGCTGCTGCACTCAAGGTCTCTACCTGCTGTTCCTCTAAGTACGTCTTTAGGTCTCCAGACAAACAATCCTTGAAGTCCTCTAGCAGTATGAGCTGCTCGAGGTCTTCTTTGGTCTCCACCTTCCGAGAGGCACACCATTCCTGAAAAAGTCGCTCCTTGATTGTGGCGAATTCGGTAAAAGTGTGCTCTGAGGTCTTCTTCAGGTTCCTGAACTTCTGCCTGTACGCCTCAGGTACCAATTGGTACGCCATGAGCACCACTTTCTTCACCCTGTCGTAATCGCCGGAGTCGTCAAGGGATAACGTGGAGTAGGCGATTTGGGCCTTCCCAGTGAAGACTGACTGTATCATGATGGCCCAATTCTCCCTTGGCCATTCCAAAGAGGCAGCGACTTTCTCGAAGGCTGCAAAGAACTTCGAAACTTCCCTCTCATTGAATTTTGGGACCATTTTTATGTTCCTTACCGGATCGAAACCGCTGGTGTCCGTTGTTGGCCTCCGACCACCGCCTAATCGCAATACTTCTAATTCATGTTGTCTCTGTCTTTCTTTTTCTTCTCTCTCTCGCTGTTTCTCTTCCCTTTCTCGCTCTTCTCTTTCTCGTCTCTCTTCTCTTTCTCGCTCTTCCCTTTCTCTTTCTCGTTTCTCTTCTCTTTCTCGTTCTTCTATTTCTCGTTTCTCTTCTCTTTCTCGTTCTTCTTTCCTTTCTTCTAATTCTAAACGCCTCATCGCCAATTCTTTATCTTTTAATTCTCGTTCTAATTCTAACTTCTTCCACTCTATCTCGCGATTTATCTCTAGGGCACGCATTTTGACTGTAAGAAAGCTAATATTAAGCTCACCTGCATCACTGTCAATGTCACTGCCCTTATCTTCCTTTTCCGTGGAAGCTATTTCCTCACCTTCCTTTGTACTAGGAGCCTCGCCTTCCTGTTTCTCTTCTGCCTTCAAGTGCCGGTGAACCTTAGACAAGATCTCCACACGGGAATCACTGGCACGGATCTTGATCTCCAGGTAGGCGCTCACTAGTACAAGTTCCGATTTGCTCAGATACTTTAATCTGGCAAGACAGTCCTCTCTGTTCAGAAAAGCCTGAACATCGTCCAGATCATCGATGGTAGCTTTTTTCTGCCATTGTCACAGATGGAACACTTAACTAGCACTTAACACACCGCTTTCACGTTAGCACTTAACGCACCGAGCACTGTTCTACGTCAATATTGCACTTTATCGCACCAAACACTGCACTTGCCAATATTGCACGTAATTACTTCGGGCACCACACTACGCAATATCGCACTTAATCACAGCGAACCCTTCGCTCTACAATATTGCACTGAATCACTGAGCACCGCACTACTCAATATTGCACTTAATCGCTTAATCACAGCGAGCACCGCACTGCACAATATCGCACTTAGTCACTCTGAGCACCGCACAGGACGTATAACGTCACAATCGTCACACAGGGGGAATTATATACAGGGATTACGCCACTTCACCACCCCTGTCAAACATACTTAACAAGGGGACGGATCCCGCTGGGGATGCCAATTATGTTACGGCCCTCTCGGGACGCAACGGGGTTCTTACTCTGATGTTGTTAGAGGAAGTTGTATCCGGCCCCAAGCCAGTAGTGGCTATCAAGGGATGCGATCCGTGACGCAAGTAACTTAAAGGGGAAGGGAAATAAAGTTAAGAACTTAAGACTATAATTATTACCATCACCAAATAAATAATATATAAAAGAGTGCACAGGGGGGGGGGGGGTATTAACACTGTACAGGGGAAATACACAATCGTCTTCTCCTGAAGACTCTGGATCCAACTTCTCAGTGCTGAGTCCTCGGTGCTTTCGTGGTCTCATGACGAATCCTTCGACCAAGCTGAGTCTACCCTGGCCACAGGTCAGCCAAAACACAGGTCCACTGGGGGCATCGCCGTGGAGGCCGTCAACCACAAGTCCAGCAGGTCTGCTGGCAGGTTCTGGAGTCAGGCCACTCCACGAACGATACTAGGGTAGCGCCCTAGTCAGGAGCCTCGTGTGATACCACAAATCACTCTCCTGTCCTCAATACCCCAGTGGATAATCGTCTCCAGCAGTCGGTCCCAGGTAATCCTTCTACTGCCACTCCACTGGCAGGGTAACACCACAGTGTTCTTCCGGGAGGCGACTCACAGCTGCTACAGTAAGGCACAAGGTATGGAGACGGCTGCCTTGGGTAGACTGACTCAACTTCCATCACAGCAGTCCCAGGTCGACTCTGTAAGCAGACATGTCATCAATAACAGGGACACTAAAACACCTCACTTACAGGCTCAGACACAAACGCCCGACATATCCACTCCATAGATGGCGTTGTAGTCTGAGCACCACCTCACCAGAGGTCAGCAGCGGCAGTGTTGTGAGCTGAACCGGACTGGAAACTGGCCTTTGTGGCTAGTACACCTTGTCCTCACCAGGTGTCGTCGTCCATTTGGTGGGGGTTTCGGGAGCTGACCCACAGATGGCGCGGTCGTCACTGCTCCGTGCTCGGACGCTGGATCCGGGTTCGTAAAACTCTCCCATGGTACATCACCACCACCATGTATCTTACAGGCACACTCTCCCATGGTACATCACCACCATGTATCTTACAGGCACACTCTCCCATGGTACATCACCACCACCATGTATCTTACAGGCACACTCTCCCATGGTACATCACCACCATGTGTCCTACAGGCACACTCTCCCATGGTACATCACCACCATGTGTCTTACAGGCACACTCTCCCATAGTACATCACCACCATGTGTCTTACAGGCACACTCTCCCATGGTACATCACCACCATGTGTCTTACAGGCACACTCTCCCATGGTACATCACCACCATGTGTCTTACAGGCACACTCTCCCATAGTACATCACCACCATGTGTCTTACAGGCACACTCTCCCATGGTACATCACCACCATGTGTCTTACAGGCACACTCTCCCATGGTACATCACCACCATGTGTCTTACAGGCACACTCTCCCATGGTACATCACCACCATGTGTCTTACAGGCACACTCTCCCATGGTACATCACCACCATGTGTCTTACAGGCACACTCTCCCATGGTACATCACCACCATGTGTCTTACAGGCACACTCTCCCATAGTACATCACCACCATGTGTCTTACAGGCACACTCTCCCATGGTACATCACCACCATGTGTCTTACAGGCACACTCTCCCATGGTACATCACCACCATGTGTCTTACAGGCACACTCTCCCATGGTACATCACCACCATGTGTCTTACAGGCACACTCTCCCATGGTACATCACCACCATGTGTCTTACAGGCACACTCTCCCATAGTACATCACCACCATGTGTCTTACAGGCACACTCTCCCATGGTACATCACCACCATGTGTCTTACAGGCACACTCTCCCATGGTACATCACCACCATGTGTCTTACAGGCACACTCTCCCATAGTACATCACCACCATGTGTCTTACAGGCACACTCTCCCAAGGTACATCACCACCATGTGTCTTACAGGCACACTCTCCCATGGTACATCACCACCATGTATCTTACAGGCACACTCTCCCATGGTACATCACCACCATGTGTCTTACAGGCACACTCTCCCATGGTAAATCACCACCATGTGTCTTACAGGCACACTCTCCCATGGTACATCACCATCATGTGTCTTACAGGCACACTCTCCCATGGTACATCACCACCATGTGTCTTACAGGGCACACTCTCCCATGGTACATCCACCCCCATGTGTCTTACAGGCACACTCTCCCATGGTACATCACCACCATGTGTCTTACAGGCACACTCTCCCATGGTACATCACCACCATGTGTCTTACAGGCACACTCTCCCATGGTACATCACCACCATGTGTCTTACAGGCACACTCTCCCATGGTACATCACCACACATGTGTCTTACAGGCACACTCTCCCATGGTACATCACCTACCATGTATCTTACAGGCACACTCTCCCATGGGTACATCACCACCATGTGTCTTACAGGCACACTCTCCCATGGTACATCACCACCATGTATCTTACAGGCACACTCTCCCATGGTACATCACCACCATGTGTCTTACAGGCACACTCTCCCATGGTACATCATCACCATGTGTCTTACAGGCACACTCTCCCATGGTACATCACCACCATGTGTCTTACAGGCACACTCTCTGTTACGGCCCTCTCGGGACGCAACGGGGTTCTTACTCTGATGTTGTTAGAGGAAGTTGTATCCGGCCCCAAGCCAGTAGTGGCTATCAAGGGATGCGATCCGTGACGCAAGTAACTTAAAGGGGAAGGGAAATAAAGTTAAGAACTTAAGACTATAATTATTACCATCACCAAATAAATAATATATAAAAGAGTGCACAGGGGGGGGGGGGGTATTAACACTGTACAGGGGAAATACACAATCGTCTTCTCCTGAAGACTCTGGATCCAACTTCTCGGTGCTGAGTCCTCGGTGCTTTCGTGGTCTCTTGACGAATCCTTCGACCAAGCTGAGTCTACCCTGGCCACAGGTCAGCCAAAACACAGGTTCACTGGGGGCATCGCCGTGGAGGCCGTCAACCACAAGTCCAGCAGGTCTGCTGGCAGGTTCTGGATCAGCCACGCTGGTCAGGCCACTCCACGAACGATACTAGGGTAGCGCCCTAGTCAGGAGCCTCGTGTGATACCACAAATCACTCTCCTGTCCTCAATACCCCAGTGGATAATCGTCTCCAGCAGTCGGTCCCGGGTAATCCTTCTACTGCCACTCCACTGGCAGGGTAACACCACAGTGTTCTTCCGGGAGGCGACTCACAGCTGCTGCAGCAAAGCACAAGGTATGGGGACGGCTGCCTTGGGTAGACTGACTCAACTTCCATCACAGCAGTCCCAGGTCGACTCTGTAAGCAGACACGTCATCAATAACAGGGACACTAAAACACCTCACTTACAGGCTCAGACACAAACGCCCGACATATCCACTCCATAGATGGCGTTGTAGTCTGAGCACCACCTCACCAGAGGTCAGCAGCAGCGGTGTTGTGAGCTGAACCGGACTGGAAACTGGCCTTTGTGGCTAGTACACCTTGTCCTCACCAGGTGTCGTCGTCCATTTGGTGGGGGTTTCGGGAGCTGACCCACAGATGGCGCGGTCGTCACTGCTCCGTGCTCGGACGCTGGATCCGGGTTCGTAACACCCCCCACCAAAAAGAATTTGGTTTGGGGTTCTATAAAAAGAGACACAAACCAAATTAGTACGGCGACACAACTCCAAATGGACACACATGCTTCAAAAACTGGAACGGCGAGGCTGTCTCGTCCACAGAACTGTACCACTGGGGAACTCTCGCACAAAGGAAACTTGCAGATGTAAGGCAATGACCTGCCTGATGTACTTCTCAACACCTCCACCGAGATGTTAATCCGGAGCATAATCTCACACCTCTCGAGTAAGGATCCATGTAGACACGATCTGGGGCGACTCGACACTTCCCTGTGTCGTGGCACCGATGATGGCGGGTCCCAGACGGTATTTCTAGTACCGGTCCGGTGGTCCTTCAGGGAGACGGGCACCTGGAATACAGGGGTCTGATAATTTAGAGTGACAGCGACAGCGGGTAAAACAGTACTTACAGCATATTCCTCTACTAGGTCCACACCTAGTCCCAACAGAGCTGTTCGTACGTCGCAGATGGCATTCGCTCTGCCACCGTCAGGTCGACCAACGTTCCACATAACGCTGCATTGAGGCTCAGCAGTCACGTGGGGGGTGTCAACCTGTCGGAAACAGTCACTCACATTATCATATCTCGTACCTCCTGTATCAACCATCACCTTCCAGGTCCCTTCTTCGACTGCACTACTCACTGTGCACGTCTCCAATCCCTGGGATCTCTTCACGATGTTCAAGGGAGCCATCATCCTTCGGGTCGTCCACTGATCCTTACCGAGACCACACACGAGAATAAAACAAAATACTGCTAGGAAACATTTGGTCACCTGAGGGATAAGCTTCCTGAACCTGTAATGTCCATAGCCGGCTACATCCATTAGCCTGGTTTGGACCGAAGAGGGCCCTAGAACCTTCACACATACCTCACATACCTCCGACGTCTGGGGAATCTCTGGCCAGTTCCATGAACGCTGTACCTTGCCATACCGCAAGTACACCTCCGCCTTCGCTCCAGACTCGTTGGTATCCGTGGGTGCCTGCACACAAGGCCTCTCTTCTAGCTCAGGTACTTCTGCTATCGTAACCGCATGTTCCTCATCGGGAGAAGAATCAGGAGACACTGTTAGAATACTGTCAATCTGCGGGTGAGAGGACAAATTAAACATACTCAAATCCGGGTCTGTCTTTACCTGGACATTACCACTGCCTGTCGTTACCTCTGACCTTGCTGTTCCGGCCGACTCGTCCACGACCTTGGGAAGATTGTTGCTCCAACCTGTCACCAAGTCGTTGGCTAGTACCACGTCAATCCCAGCCACAGGGAGGGTATCGACTACTGCCAACGCACATGTGCCGCTGAAGTAAGGCGAGTTTAGATGTACCGTCACTAAGGGGGCGATGTACTGCGTCCTAGGAAACCCAACCAGGACAACCTTTTGTCTCCCATCCACACTTACTCGCTCAGGTAACGAGTTCTTCACGATCAGGGACTGGGCTGCTCCACTATCTCTGAGCACTACTACAGATCTACCAGTATGATCACTCGTTACATACCCGCTTGAAGTGTGAGGGGCGAACAAACTTGATCCTTCCTGTGTCGTCGTCGACTGGTTTCCTGCTGGTGGTGTAACACAGCTCATCATCATCACTTCCCTACGTGCGCCACCACCTCTTCTGCCTCGGCACATAGCAGCTACATGCCCTTTCTGCCCACAAGTCCAGCACACCATATTCCTCCTCGGGCTCCGGTGTTTCGGACTGCTAGGACTTGTTCTTTGAGGGCTACTTGGGGGCGTCTTCTTAGCGCTTTGTGCGACGGGTCTTTCCTCTTCGTCATGAGGTCTGTCAAACCGGCGTTGGTAATGCCTTGGGACGTACTTAGCAGACGGCCTATGAGTCAGGATGTATTCCTCAGCCATTGTGGCTGCTGCACTCAAGGTCTCTACCTGCTGTTCCTCTAAGTACGTCTTTAGGTCTCCAGACAAACAATCCTTGAAGTCCTCTAGCAGTATGAGCTGCTCGAGGTCTTCTTTGGTCTCCACCTTCCGAGAGGCACACCATTCCTGAAAAAGTCGCTCCTTGATTGTGGCGAATTCGGTAAAAGTGTGCTCTGAGGTCTTCTTCAGGTTCCTGAACTTCTGCCTGTACGCCTCAGGTACCAATTGGTACGCCATGAGCACCACTTTCTTCACCCTGTCGTAATCGCCGGAGTCGTCAAGGGATAACGTGGAGTAGGCGATTTGGGCCTTCCCAGTGAAGACTGACTGTATCATGATGGCCCAATTCTCCCTTGGCCACTCCAAAGAGGCAGCGACTTTCTCGAAGGCTGCAAAGAACTTCGAAACTTCCCTCTCATTGAATTTTGGGACCATTTTTATGTTCCTTACCGGATCGAAACCGCTGGTGTCCGTTGTTGGCCTCCGACCACCGCCTAATCGCAATACTTCTAATTCATGTTGTCTCTGCTTTCTTTTTCTTCTCTCTCTCGCTGTTTCTCTTCCCTTTCTCGCTCTTCTCTCTCTCGTCTCTCTTCTCTTTCTCGCTCTTCCCTTTCTCTTTCTCGTTTCTCTTCTCTTTCTCGTTCTTCTCTTTCTCGTTTCTCTTCTCTTTCTCGTTCTTCTTTCCTTTCTTCTAATTCTAAACGCCTCATCGCCAATTCTTTATCTTTTAATTCTCGTTCTAATTCTAACTTCTTCCACTCTATCTCGCGATTTATCTCTAGGGCACGCATTTTGACTGTAAGAAAGCTAATATTAAGCTCACCTGCATCACTGTCAATGTCACTGCCCTTATCTTCCTTTTCCGTGGAAGCTATTTCCTCACCTTCCTTTGTACTAGGAGCCTCGCCTTCCTGTTTCTCTTCTGCCTTCAAGTGCCGGTGAACCTTAGACAAGATCTCCACACGGGAATCACTGGCACGGATCTTGATCTCCAGGTAGGCGCTCACTAGTACAAGTTCCGATTTGCTCAGATACTTTAATCTGGCAAGACAGTCCTCTCTGTTCAGAAAAGCCTGAACATCGTCCAGATCATCGATGGTAGCTTTTTCTGCCATTGTCACAGATGGAACACTTAACTAGCACTTAACACACCGCTTTCACGTTAGCACTTAACGCACCGAGCACTGTTCTACGTCAATATTGCACTTTATCGCACCAAACACTGCACTTGCCAATATTGCACGTAATTACTTCGGGCACCACACTACGCAATATCGCACTTAATCACAGCGAACCCTTCGCTCTACAATATTGCACTGAATCACTGAGCACCGCACTACTCAATATTGCACTTAATCGCTTAATCACAGCGAGCACCGCACTGCACAATATCGCACTTAGTCACTCTGAGCACCGCACAGGACGTATAACGTCACAATCGTCACACAGGGGGAATTATATACAGGGATTACGCCACTTCACCACCCCTGTCAAACATACTTAACAAGGGGACGGATCCCGCTGGGGATGCCAATTATGTTACGGCCCTCTCGGGACGCAACGGGGTTCTTACTCTGATGTTGTTAGAGGAAGTTGTATCCGGCCCCAAGCCAGTAGTGGCTATCAAGGGATGCGATCCGTGACGCAAGTAACTTAAAGGGGAAGGGAAATAAAGTTAAGAACTTAAGACTATAATTATTACCATCACCAAATAAATAATATATAAAAGAGTGCACAGGGGGGGGGGGGTATTAACACTGTACAGGGGAAATACACAATCGTCTTCTCCTGAAGACTCTGGATCCAACTTCTCAGTGCTGAGTCCTCGGTGCTTTCGTGGTCTCTTGACGAATCCTTCGACCAAGCTGAGTCTACCCTGGCCACAGGTCAGCCAAAACACAGGTCCACTGGGGGCATCGCCGTGGAGGCCGTCAACCACAAGTCCAGCAGGTCTGCTGGCAGGTTCTGGATCAGCCACGCTGGTCAGGCCACTCCACGAACGATACTAGGGTAGCGCCCTAGTCAGGAGCCTCGTGTGATACCACAAATCACTCTCCTGTCCTCAATACCCCAGTGGATAATCGTCTCCAGCAGTCGGTCCCAGGTAATCCTTCTACTGCCACTCCACTGGCAGGGTAACACCACAGTGTTCTTCCGGGAGGCGACTCACAGCTGCTACAGTAAGGCACAAGGTATGGAGACGGCTGCCTTGGGTAGACTGACTCAACTTCCATCACAGCAGTCCCAGGTCGACTCTGTAAGCAGACATGTCATCAATAACAGGGACACTAAAACACCTCACTTACAGGCTCAGACACAAACGCCCGACATATCCACTCCATAGATGGCGTTGTAGTCTGAGCACCACCTCACCAGAGGTCAGCAGCGGCAGTGTTGTGAGCTGAACCGGACTGGAAACTGGCCTTTGTGGCTAGTACACCTTGTCCTCACCAGGTGTCGTCGTCCATTTGGTGGGGGTTTCGGGAGCTGACCCACAGATGGCGCGGTCGTCACTGCTCCGTGCTCGGACGCTGGATCCGGGTTCGTAACACTCTCCCATGGTACATCACCACCACCATGTATCTTACAGGCACACTCTCCCATGGTACATCACCACCATGTATCTTACAGGCACACTCTCCCATGGTACATCACCACCACCATGTATCTTACAGGCACACTCTCCCATGGTACATCACCACCATGTGTCCTACAGGCACACTCTCCCATGGTACATCACCACCATGTGTCTTACAGGCACACTCTCCCATGGTACATCACCACCATGTGTCTTACAGGCACACTCTCCCATGGTACATCACCACCATGTGTCTTACAGGCACACTCTCCCATGGTACATCACCACCATGTGTCTTACAGGCACACTCTCCCATAGTACATCACCACCATGTGTCTTACAGGCACACTCTCCCATAGTACATCACCACCATGTGTCTTACAGGCACACTCTCCCATGGTACATCACCACCATGTGTCTTACAGGCACACTCTCCCATGGTACATCACCACCATGTGTCTTACAGGCACACTCTCCCATGGTACATCACCACCATGTGTCTTACAGGCACACTCTCCCATGGTACATCACCACCATGTGTCTTACAGGCACACTCTCCCATGGTACATCACCACCATGTGTCTACAGGCACACTCTCCCATGGTACATCACCACCATGTGTCTTACAGGCACACTCTCCCATGGTACATCACCACCATGTGTCTTACAGGCACACTCTCCCATGGTACATCACCACCATGTGTCTTACAGGCACACTCTCCCATGGTACATCACCACCATGTATCTTACAGGCACACTCTCCCATGGTACATCACCACCATGTGTCTTACAGGCACACTCTCCCATGGTACATCACCACCATGTGTCTTACAGGCACACTCTCCCATGGTACATCACCACCACCATGTGTCTTACAGGCACACTCTCCCATGGTACATCACCACCATGTATCTTGACCTTGTCAAGCACAAGTTGGGCGAAGCTTGAAAAATTTCAGAGGTATGCCACTATACTAGTCCCAGAATTAGGAGGCATGAGTTACGAGGAAAGGCTGGGGAAATACATCTCACGACACTGGAAGACGGTAGAGTAAGGGGAGGCATGATCACTACCTTCAAAATTCTCAGAGGAATTGACAGGGTTGATAAAGATTGACTGTTTAACACGGGTGGTACGCGAACAAGGGGACACAGGTGGAAACTGAGTACCCACGTGAGCCACAGGGACGTTAGAAAGAACTTTTTCAGTGTTAGAGTAGTTAACAGGTGGAATGCATTAGGCAGTGATGTGGTGGAGGCTGCCTCCATACACAGTTTTAAATGTAGATATGATAGAGCCCGATAGGCTCAGGAATCTGTACACCAGTTGATTGACGGTTGAGAGGCGGGACCAAAGAGCCAGAGCTCAACCCCTGCAAGCGCACACATGGGGCCGGTGGCTGAGTGAACAGCATGCTGTATGCGTGATCCTAACGACTCACTGCTGCTCAGCGAGTCGTAAACACAGAAGTTTAGCCCGCTCAACTGTTCTCCCAGCATGGACCCTACACCAATTCCTCTCGACAACGACGAGGAGCGTCCCGTCAGGGGCGTCCTGCCCTTCTCAACATTTAAGGTAGTGTTTGTGTTTTGTTGGCGCGCCGGATCAGTGTTTGTGTAGTTGGCGCGTCGGACCAGTGTTTGTCTCTGTGTTGGCGCGCGCGCTCTGATGCACGCCTGCTGGTTCAGCCTTGGTGACCAAATGCAGGTGCAGTGGTCCTAGAGGGGGTGGTGACCCTCGGTGTTATGGGGCACTGGTTTTTCTCCAGTAGGTGGCTGTAATTTGGAGCACACTCGGGAGGAGGCCTGACCACCCCCCCCCACCCCCACCCTCACCCAGTCGACGTGAGGCTTTACATTCAGGTTTGTTTTAACTTTTGCTTATTGCCTATAAGTTATTAGGTAAAGTCAGCTAGGTTAGGCTAGCTGCCGAGTCACAGGCCTCTGGCCACTAGCTTTTTCATGGACTAGTTTTTCCATAAGTTTCCTTAACTTATTAATGAATTTAATGCAGTGTCAAGCTCCATGTTTCTTTTGCAGGTTGTACATTTAGGTTTATTTAACTTTTGCTTTGCCTTTAAGTTATTAGGGAAAGTCAGCTAGGTTAGGCTAGCTGCTGTGTGACACGCCTCTGGCCCCTAGCTTTGTTTTCATGGACTTGTTTTCCCACAAGTTTCCTTAATCTACTACTGAAATTTATGCAGTGTTAAGCTGCATGTTTCTTTAGCTGGTTTGTTTTAACTTTTGGTCATTGCCTATAAGTTAGTAGGTAAAGTTAGCTAGGTTAGGCTAGCTGCAGTGTCACAGGCCTCTGGCCCCTAGCTTTGTTTTATGGATTTGTTTTTCCATAAGCTTCCTTAATTTACAGTATTAATGAATTTTATGCGGTGTCAAGCTGCGTGGTTCTTTGCTGGTTTTACATTTATGTTTGTTTAACCTCTGCTTTGCCTTTTATGTGATTATGTAAAGTCAGCCAGGATGTGTTAGTTGTAGGCGTCTCCAGACGTCTCGTCGGGCCGGTTTAGCCCGCACGTTCGTCCCCAGATGTTCTTGCCTGGCCGGTTTAGCCCGCACGTTTGTCCCAGACGTTGTCGTAAGTCCGGTACATTTGTTCCCAGACATTTCGTCCGGCTGGTATAGCCGGCACGTTCGTACCCAGACGTTTTCGTCTGGCCGGTGTAGCCCGGTACATTTGTTCCCAGACGTTTCGTCGGCTGGTATAGCCGGCACGTTCGTACCCAGACGTTTTCGTCTGGCCGGTGTAGCCCGGTACATTTGTTCCCAGACGTTTCGTCCGGCTGGTATAGCCGGCACGTTCGTACCCAGACGTTTTCGTCTGGCCGGTGTAGCCCGGTACATTTGTTCCCAGACGTTTCGTCCGGCTGGTATAGCCGGCACGTTCGTACCCAGACGTTTTCGTCTGGCCGGTGTAGCCCGGTACATTTGTTCCCAGACGTTTCGTCCAGCTGGTATAGCCAGCACGTTCGTACCCAGACGTTTTCGTCTGGCCGGTGTAGCCCGGTACATTTGTTCCCAGACGTTTCGTCCAGCTGGTATAGCCGGCACGTTCGTACCCAGACGTTTCGTCTGGCCGGTGTAGCCCGGTACATTTGCTCCCAGACGTTTCGTCCGGCTGGTATAGCCGGCACGTTCGTACCCAGACGTTTTCGTCTGGCCGGTGTAGCCCGGTACGTCAATTCCACCACGTTTCGTTCGAATGCTGTAGCACAATATTCCCGTGTTTTCATTGGTCGCGTGTACCAGATGTTGGTCTGCCTGGAGTGCCCGGTTACGCGGGCCCCTTCCTCATCCCAAGTTTTCAGCGTCCAGCCTAATGCCTGGCCGTGTGGTCTGCCGCTTGAGCGACTTCAAATCAAATCAAATGTTTATTTAGGTAAGGTACATATATACAAGAGATTTTACGAGTAATGGATTTAATTCTAATTATTGCGGTCATTTTTAATTAATTCTGTTCAATTTTATTACATTCCTTTATTTAGACTTTCAGCTTGATTAGTTTCATTACACGGCAAATTTAGGAAATTTATAGCATTGCTTACACCTCTTGCCTTAAAAAAAAAAAAAAAAAAAAAAAATCTATTCGTAAAAGAATTCGTATTTTCATGTCAATTTAGTGAACGGGAGCCCGCTCTTGTTTTGGTGATTTACGTTCCTCCATCATTAACCAAACGCTTACTAAAATAACTTATATCCTTAGTCTCCCAGTCATGACGTGTATTAAGACTAAAGTTTTTCTCAATTTAGCATGGAGCAATGCCTCTGACTTTAGATGATTCCTGCACTTGTTTTATGAGTCAATTCCCTCAGCAATTTGTTACTGCAATTTATGCATTGCGTTTGCTCCACGTTATATTTAACTTTTCTGCCGCGATTAAACTTTCAGTTTATTCCTCAATTTAGTCGGAAGGTACTGCTGCTTCCCAGCCGACGTCCTTCCTGTGACGAGTTAAGCCGGCGATGTTTTCAGTTTTATATTTATTTGGTCATATAGCTAGGCGGCCTCCCAGGCCGCTGGTTTATCCAGACGTGTTGTCTGCCCGGTGTAGCCCGGATGTCACTGCGGCCTCCCAGGCCGCTGGTTTACCCAGACGTGTTGTCTGCCCGGTGTAGCCCGGATCTCACTGCGGCCTCCCAGGCCGCTGGTTTACCCAGACGTGTTGTCTGCCCGGTGTAGCCCGGATGTCACAGCGGCCTCCTAGGCCGCTGGTTGCGAAGTTCCAGCTGACGTGTCTTTTTCACTCCTTTTCGTTATTGTATTTGGTTGTATTTACCTCGGCTCAGTGTTAATCCCGTTTCTCTAACGAGTTATAGTCCAGCTTCATTTTGAGCATACTTTGTTTTGCAATTTATAATTAATTATAGTTATAATTGGT
Organism: Procambarus clarkii; assembly: GCF_040958095.1. Lineage (NCBI taxonomy): Eukaryota > Metazoa > Arthropoda > Malacostraca > Decapoda > Cambaridae > Procambarus > Procambarus clarkii. Next base: position 2,255,674 of record NC_091212.1, on the reverse strand, counting down.
TTATAATTTTATTATTTACACCATTTTATTTAAGATTATTCATGTAATATAATTTATTACATTGTTAGGCTTTTACAACGACGTCGTCCCAGCCGGTGTTGTTCCTGCAGAGGATGGGCCAGCTGGTGGCTCGGCCGTAGCTGTTGCAGCGGGCACCCTCACAGACTCAGCTAGTTTCAGCAGACGATGTTACAGCTGCTAACACCCCAGTTCCATCTTAGGCTTCCCGGCAGCCAATGCTTCAGTCAGGAACCTCCAGCTGAAGCGTTCCAACCGACGTTGCGCCCAGCAATTTATTTTTCTTCCATTCTGCGGCACTTGCCGTCATCGGTTATTTACGATATTACATTGTATTCTTACATTGTACGATTATTTACGACATTGTATTCTTAATATTATTCCTTATTACAGTTACTGGATGACGGTTCCCCGCCGTCGATTTCACTTTGCTCCTGTTCTAAAAGATGTAGCCGAAGTTCACGGCGCACTAGCTGCGGCTTGCAGACGCTCATTGACAACACAAGACTACACTCAGCGGCCACTTAAGGCAGACTCCTTGGCTTCTATCCAGCCCTATCACCCGTCTGGAGGCAGAGATGGGATGGAGACCAAGGGTAATGTTCCCCGCTCACATTCTACATCCGCTTAGGACACAAGCATGTTATAGATTTGGCTTTAAGAATTGGTTCTTATTCCATTTTATGGTTTATGTATATATTGCTTTATTGTATATACCCGTTCTTGGTATATGTATTGTTATATTCAAGATTTATAGTGTTTCGTATTATCCTTGTTTATAGTTGCTTTGTGCTTCTTTGCTGCTCTCCTACTGGCTTTCTCCCACCTTTGCTCTTAGCAAAGGTACTTCCCCCTTCCATTTGCTGGAAGATTCTTAGAATTGTTAGCCCCCTTCATTGCTACAGTATAATTATTCGGAAAACTCTTTATTCATCCAGGATTGTTAATTAAGGAATCTCTTAATTCCTGTGCCGGGCTCCCTCCCCCCGTTTTCGTCTCCGTATTGATTCAGCTAGGGTTTCCCTCTCGTCTGTGCTCTTGCCTGTCACGATAACACTGCATGCCGCTTCTGCCCACCCTTACTGCCTTATATCTTTCAGCCCGGGGGAGGTGATCTACGCGACAAAAAAATCGACGCACGCTCCGACTGGACCAGGTATCGCTTACATGGTCAGGAATCAACACTCTTCGGATCCTGCAAGCGCAGTGCAGGACGCACGCATACCCTAGCCCAACGAGCGTCCCCCGGCAAGTTCTACCCGGCCCGTGCCCAGTGAACAGGCAACACTTCAGGGCGATTAATTCGCGCCGCCCTCGCAGAGCTAGGCTCGCCTTCAGCCGACCACGCCCTCTTACCTTTAGAATTGACAGGGCCACTCGGCTCTCTTGACGGGCTAGCCATCGGAGTTAACGGCGGGTCCAGCAACCAGCTGGAAGACCCAGCTGACTACGTCCGGGACGTTGTTGCACTGCCACTCTGAGGCCTCCTTGCGACCAGCGGGCCTCGCCCTTCGGGGGGGGGGGGGGGGGGCAGCTGGCCTGCGGTGGGGGTGCAGCGCCGGTCCCCAAGTGTCCCGCTGTCCGCAGCTACTCCTTTGCCCAGTCTACATGCTAGTAAGAGTAAGGAACCCCTTCTCCTTAATCCTTCTCCCGCTGGCCCTCGCGGGATTGGGGGTGCTCCGCCGGAACCCCCAAAGTGATAAGCCTGCAGATAGCTAAGAAATATTCCCATGAATTGTAATTAGTCTAATTAATGCAACTTTCATTTACTACCTATGGATGTAGTTATTAATTGTAATTGATCTCTCCTTTATCATTAAGGATTATTCATTATAATTATTCCTTAATACTTTATTGTTATGCACTAGTCAATAATTATTTATCATTCATCCTAATTAGCTATTTGATTCATTAAAAATAATTGCTTATCATTATACTATTTGTTATTATTATTATTTATTATATAATAATAATTTTATTAATTATTAATTTATTATTTATTAATTTATATAATAAATTAATTTATTATTTATTAATTTATATAATAAATTAATTTATTATATATTAATTTATTATTTACCATTATAAAATAAACAAGTCCCCAATCTGAGCACGTTTTCTTCCAACCTCAGAAAATACATCTCACGACACTGGAAGACGGAAGAGTAAGGGGAGGCATGATCACTACCTTCAAAATTCTCAGAGGAATTGACAGGGTTGATAAAGATTGACTGTTTAACACGGGTGGTACGCGAACAAGGGGACACAGGTGGAAACTGAGTACCCACGTGAGCCACAGGGACGTTAGAAAGAACTTTTTCAGTGTTAGAGTAGTTAACAGGTGGAATGCATTAGGCAGTGATGTGGTGGAGGCTGACTCCATACACAGTTTTAAATGTAGATATGATAGAGCCCGATAGGCTCAGGAATCTGTACACCAGTTGATTGACGGTTGAGAGGCGGGACCAAAGAGCCAGAGCTCAACCCCTGCAAGCGCACACACGCACACATGGGGCCGGTGGCTGAGTGAACAGCATGCTGTACGCGTGATCCTGTGGTCCCAGGTTCGATTCCAGGCGCTGGCGAGAAACAATGGGCAAAGTTTCTTTCACCCTGATGCGCCTGTTACCTAGCAGTAAATAGGTACCTTGGAGTTAGACAGCTGTTACGGGCTGCTTCCTGGGTGTGTGGGTGGGGGGGGGAAAGAATTTGAAGTTAGTTACAGTTCATTGATTGACAGTTGAGAGGCGGGCCTAAAGAGCAGAGCTCAACCCCCGCAAGAACATCTAGGTGAATACACACAAATCAAATCAAATCAAATCAAATATTTATTCAGGTAAAGTACATACATACAAGGTGAGATACACAACGTTGATGGATTTATAGATAGAGCTAGTACATACAATGCCTAAAGCCACTATTACGCAAAGCGTTTCGGGCAGGAAAAACACTAAAGACTAAAACTTAATACTAATTGAGATTAAAGTATAAATTGTGTTGAGAAAATAAAAAGATAAAAAAGGGGGAACATGGCAAAACAATAGCAAATATACAATTTGGTCAACAAACAGCATTATTTAAAATAGTAGACATGGGTTGACATTATAGGGGTAAGGTAGGTTACAGGGAGTTAATTAGGTAGTGCTTAGTTTTTATCTTAAACTGGTTGAGAGAGGTACAGTCTTTAACATGATTGGGAAGGTCATTCCACATTCTGGGTCCCTTGATTTGTAGAGCATTTCTGGTTTGATTAAGTCGTACTCTTGGAATATCAAATAGGTATTTGTTTCTGGTGTGGTGCTCATGGGATCTGTTAAATTACAACCTTCTAGGAAGCTTTAAGGTCAGGATTGACATTACAGTTCAGCGTTTTATATATATATAAAATACACATGAGAGGATGTGCAGTAACATAATATCTAACATATTCAGAGATTTGAGTAAGGGTACCGAGTGATGTCTGGGGCCAGAGTGAGATATTGTCCTAATAGCAGCTTTGTGTTGAGTAATTAGAGGACGTACACGCACACGCGCGCGCCTCATATCTATCATTACTAAGAGGGTTAATACCTCCCGTTCCCCCCTCTAACGAGGCAGCGGAAAGCTGACTGGTAATCCGGATATCCGTTGTCTCTCGGGCCAAGGTTGAGACACTTTAGAGATATTGATTCTCCTTCGCGCTAGTCTACCCTATTAGTGAAGCCACCGTTCTCTAAATTATAGAGAACGGAGATCGGAGAACTATATAGTAGGTAAACTATACCATTCCGGTCCTTCCCGGAGACCTTGGAAAGCAAGTCTCACCACGTTATGGTCAGGAATTCCAGTTGGCAGCTGAGTGACAGGAAAAAAACTGATTTTTAATTTTAATTTCTGTCTGTATTTAATTCTGTCGGCCTCTGTCTCTCTCTCTCTCTACCCATCCACTTGGGGTGGACGGTAGAGCGACGGTCTGGCTTCATGCAGGTTGGCGTTCAATCTCCGAACGTCCACAAGAGGTTGGGCACCATTCCTCTAGCTCCCTCCGTCCCATCCCTAATCCTTATCCTGACCTCTTCCCAGTGGTTGGGCACCATTCCTCCCCCCCCCGTCCCATCCCTAATCCTTATCCTGACCCCTTCCCCGTGGTTGGACACCATTCCTTCCCCCCGTCCCATCCCTAATCCTTATCCTGACCCCTTCCCCGTGGTTGGACACCATTCCTTCCCCCCGTCCCATCCCTAATCCTTATCCTGACCCCTTCCCCGTGGTTGGACACCATTCCTTCCCCCCGTCCCATCCCTAATCCTTATCCTGACCCCTTCCCAGTGGTTGGGAACCATCACCAGCAATGGACCAGCGATGGACCAGTGATGACAGACCAGTGATGGACCATTGATGGAGCAGTAATGACGGACCAGTGACGAACCAGTGATGGACCAGTGATGGGCCAAGGATGATGGACCAGTGATGGGCCAAGGATGATGGACCAGGGATGATGGACCAGTGATGGGCCAGTACTCACCTTTTGTACTTACGTAGTTGTGCTTGCTGGGGGTGTGGGAAAACTTGACTCATGTAAATCATTTAAATTAATAATATTTTCGATAGCTACGAAGGACCACAACTTTTTGTGAATACGTGGAAAACTAGGTGGAGCAAGTGGTTTAATTGATATTAATTCCATGAACTAGTCTCCTATGGATGTTCTTAATTAATAATACATTGAATATTAAAGGGACTGTATTATGAGTCAAATTAACTCACCCAAAATGGGGGGTTACATGTGAAATGACTAATATATCTCCAAGCATGATTTCAGTGCTGGTTCTTCACTGAAGTAATTGAATATGGATAAAATTGGTTATATAGTAATAATTAGAAGTAAATGTACTTCAATATACTACAGTAAAATAAATAGTTTAAGATGAATCAAAGGGTTAGTACAAGTGATCTCAATAGATCATTAATATACTGTAGGGTTATTTATCTACAGACAAACATTAACAGCTTAGCTGTAAAATAAGAGATGTGAAATCGGTTGCCACACTCCACTGACGACGTGTTGTGTCGAGGAAATTGTTGCAGGTGAAGGTGGTGGTGGGATAGTCTAGCCCCTTGTGTGGCGGGGACCCGGGTGGTGGTGGGATAGTCTAGCTCCTTGTGTGGCGGGGACCCGGGTGGTGGTGGGATAGCCTAGCTCCTTGTGTGGCGGGGACCCGGGTGGTGGTGGGATAGCCTAGCTCCTTGTGTGGCGGGGACCCGGGTGGTGGTGGGATAGTCTAGCTCCTTGTGTGGCGGGGACCCGGGTGGTGGTGGGATAGTCTAGCTCCTTGTGTGGCGGGGACCCGGGTGGTGGTGGGATAGTCTAGCTCCTTGTGTGGTGGGGACCCGGGTGGTGGTGGGATAGTCTAGCTCCTTGTGTGGCGGGGACCCGGGTGGTGGTGGGATAGTCTAGCTCCTTGTGTGGTGGGGACCCGGGTGGTGGTGGGATAGTCTAGCTCCTTGTGTGGTGGGGACCCGGGTGGTGGTGGGATAGTCTAGCTCCTTGTGTGGTGGGGACCCGGGTGGTGGTGGGATAGTCTAGCTCCTTGTGTGGTGGGGACCCGGGTGGTGGTGGGATAGTCTAGCTCCTTGTGTGGTGGGGACCCGGGTGGTGGTGGGATAGTCTAGCTCCTTGTGTGCGGGACCCGGGTGGTGGTGGGATAGTCTAGCTCCTTGTGTGTGGGGACCCGGGTGGTGGTGGGATAGTCTAGCTCCTTGTGTGGGGGACCCGGTGGTGGTGGGATAGTCTAGCTCCTTGTGTGGTGGGGACCCGGGTGGTGGTGGGATAGTCTAGCTCCTTGTGTGGCGGGGACCCGGGTGGTGGTGGGATAGTCTAGCTCCTTGTGTGGCGGGGACCCGGGTGGTGGTGGGATAGTCTAGCTCCTTGTGTGGGGGGACCCGGGTGGTGGTGGGATAGTCTAGCTCCTTGTGTGGCGGGGACCCGGGTGGTGGTGGGATAGTCTAGCTCCTTGTGTGGCGGGGACCCGGGTGGTGGTGGGATAGTCTAGCTCCTTGTGTGGTGGGGACCGGGTGGTGGTGGGATAGTCTAGCTCCTTGTGTGGCGGGGACCCGGGTGGTGGTGGGATAGTCTAGCTCCTTGTGTGGCGGGGACCCGGGTGGTGGTGGGATAGTCTAGCTCCTTGTGTGGCGGGACCCGGGTGGTGGTGGGATAGTCTAGCTCCGTGTGGTGGGGACCCGGGTGGTGGTGGGATAGTCTAGCTCCTTGTGTGGCGGGGACCCGGGTGGTGGTGGGATAGTCTAGCTCCTTGTGTGGCGGGACCCGGGTGGTGGTGGGATAGTCTAGCTCCTTGTGTGGGGGACCCGGGTGGTGGTGGGATAGTCTAGCTCCTTGTGTGGCGGGGACCCGGGTGGTGGTGGGATAGTCTAGCTCCTTGTGTGGCGGGGACCCGGGTGGTGGTGGGATAGTCTAGCTCCTTGTGTGGCGGGGACCCGGGTGGTGGTGGGATAGTCTAGCTCCTTGTGTGGTGGGGACCCGGGTGGTGGTGGGATAGTCTAGCTCCTTGTGTGGCGGGGACCCGGGTGGTGGTGGGATAGTCTAGCTCCTTGTGTGGCGGGGACCCGGGTGGTGGTGGGATAGTCTAGCTCCTTGTGTGGCGGGGACCCGGGTGGTGGTGGGATAGTCTAGCTCCTTGTGTGGTGGGGACCCGGGTGGTGGTGGGATAGTCTAGCTCCTTGTGTGGCGGGGACCCGGGTGGTGGTGGGATAGTCTAGCTCCTTGTGTGGTGGGGACCCGGGTGGTGGTGGGATAGTCTAGCTCCTTGTGTGGGGACCCGGGTGGTGGTGGGATAGTCTAGCTCCTTGTGTGGCGGGGACCCGGGTGGTGGTGGGATAGTCTAGCTCCTTGTGTGGCGGGGACCCGGGTGGTGGTGGGATAGTCTAGCTCCTTGTGTGGCGGGGACCCGGGTGGTGGTGGGATAGTCTAGCTCCTTGTGTGGCGGGGACCCGGGTGGTGGTGGGATAGTCTAGCTCCTTGTGTGGCGGGGACCCGGGTGGTGGTGGGATAGTCTAGCTCCTTGTGTGGCGGGGACCCGGGTGGTGGTGGGATAGTCTAGCTCCTTGTGTGTGGGGGACCCGTGGTGGTGGTGGGATAGTCTAGCTCCTTGTGTGGTGGGGACCCGGGTGGTGGTGGGATAGTCTAGCTCCTTGTGTGGCGGGGACCCGGGTGGTGGTGGGATAGTCTAGCTCCTTGTGTGGCGGGGACCCGGGTGGTGGTGGGATAGTCTAGCTCCTTGTGTGGCGGGGACCCGGGTGGTGGTGGGATAGTCTAGCTCCTTGTGTGGCGGGGACCCGGGTGGTGGTGGGATAGTCTAGCTCCTTGTGTGGCGGGGACCCGGGTGGTGGTGGGATAGTCTAGCTCCTTGTGTGGTGGGGACCCGGGTGGTGGTGGGATAGTCTAGCTCCTTGTGTGGGGGGACCCGGGTGGTGGTGGGATAGTCTAGCTCCTTGTGTGGCGGGGACCCGGGTGGTGGTGGGATAGTCTAGCTCCTTGTGTGGCGGGACCCGGGTGGTGGTGGGATAGTCTAGCTCCTTGTGTGGTGGGGACCCGGGTGGTGGTGGGATAGTCTAGCTCCTTGTGTGGCGGGGACCCGGGTGGTGGTGGGATAGTCTAGCTCCTTGTGTGGTGGGGACCCGGGTGGTGGTGGGATAGTCTAGCTCCTTGTGTGGCGGGGACCCGGGTGGTGGTGGGATAGTCTAGCTCCTTGTGTGGCGGGGACCCGGGTGGTGGTGGGATAGTCTAGCTCCTTGTGTGGTGGGGACCCGGGTGGTGGTGGGATAGTCTAGCTCCTTGTGTGGCGGGGACCCGGGTGGTGGTGGGATAGTCTAGCTCCTTGTGTGGCGGGGACCCGGGTGGTGGTGGGATAGTCTAGCTCCTTGTGTGGGGGACCGGGTGGTGGTGGGATAGTCTAGCTCCTTGTGTGGCGGGGACCCGGGTGGTGGTGGGATAGTCTAGCTCCTTGTGTGGCGGGGACCCGGGTGGTGGTGGGATAGTCTAGCTCCTTGTGTGGCGGGGACCCGGGTGGTGGTGGGATAGTCTAGCTCCTTGTGTGGGGGACCCGGGTGGTGGTGGGATAGTCTAGCTCCTTGTGTGGCGGGGACCCGGGTGGTGGTGGGATAGTCTAGCTCCTTGTGTGGGGACCCGGGTGGTGGTGGGATAGTCTAGCTCCTTGTGTGGTGGGGACCCGGGTGGTGGTGGGATAGTCTAGCTCCTTGTGTGGCGGGGACCCGGGTGGTGGTGGGATAGTCTAGCTCCTTGTGTGGCGGGACCCGGGTGGTGGTGGGATAGTCTAGCTCCTTGTGTGGCGGGACCCGGGTGGTGGTGGGATAGTCTAGCTCCTTGTGTGGGGGACCCGGGTGGTGGTGGGATAGTCTAGCTCCTTGTGTGGCGGGGACCCGGGTGGTGGTGGGATAGTCTAGCTCCTTGTGTGGCGGGGACCCGGGTGGTGGTGGGATAGTCTAGCTCCTTGTGTGGCGGGGACCCGGGTGGTGGTGGGATAGTCTAGCTCCTTGTGTGGCGGGGACCCGGGTGGTGGTGGGATAGTCTAGCTCCTTGTGTGGCGGGGACCCGGGTGGTGGTGGGATAGTCTAGCTCCTTGTGTGGGGGGACCCGGGTGGTGGTGGGATAGTCTAGCTCCTTGTGTGGTGGGGACCCGGGTGGTGGTGGGATAGTCTAGCTCCTTGTGTGGCGGGGACCCGGGTGGTGGTGGGATAGTCTAGCTCCTTGTGTGGCGGGGACCCGGGTGGTGGTGGGATAGTCTAGCTCCTTGTGTGGCGGGGACCCGGGTGGTGGTGGGATAGTCTAGCTCCTTGTGTGGGGACCCGGGTGGTGGTGGGATAGTCTAGCTCCTTGTGTGGCGGGGACCCGGGTGGTGGGGATAGTCTAGCTCCTTGTGTGGCGGGGACCCGGGTGGTGGTGGGATAGTCTAGCTCCTTGTGTGGCGGGGACCCGGGTGGTGGTGGGATAGTCTAGCTCCTTGTGTGGTGGGGACCCGGGTGGTGGTGGGATAGTCTAGCTCCTTGTGTGGGGGACCCGTGGTGGTGGTGGGATAGTCTAGCTCCTTGTGTGCGGGGACCCGGGTGGTGGTGGTGGGATAGTCTAGCTCCTTGTGTGGCGGGGACCCGGGTGGTGGTGGGATAGTCTAGCTCCTTGTGTGGCGGGGACCCGGGTGGTGGTGGGATAGTCTAGCTCCTTGTGTGGCGGGGACCCGGGTGGTGGTGGGATAGTCTAGCTCCTTGTGTGGCGGGGACCCGGGTGGTGGTGGGATAGTCTAGCTCCTTGTGTGGCGGGGACGGGTGGTGGTGGGATAGTCTAGCTCCTTGTGTGGTGGGGACCCGGGTGGTGGTGGGATAGTCTAGCTCCTTGTGTGGCGGGGACCCGGGTGGTGGTGGGATAGTCTAGCTCCTTGTGTGTGGGGACCCGGGTGGTGGTGGGATAGTCTAGCTCCTGTGTGTGGGGACCCGGGTGGTGGTGGGATAGTCTAGCTCCTTGTGTGGCGGGGACCCGGGTGGTGGTGGGATAGTCTAGCTCCTTGTGTGGTGGGGACCCGGGTGGTGGTGGGATAGTCTAGCTCCTTGTGTGGTGGGGACCCGGGTGGTGGTGGGATAGTCTAGCTCCTTGTGTGGTGGGGACCCGGGTGGTGGTGGGATAGTCTAGCTCCTTGTGTGGTGGGGACCCGGGTGGTGGTGGGATAGTCTAGCTCCTTGTGTGGTGGGGACCCGGGTGGTGGTGGGATAGTCTAGCTCCTTGTGTGGCGGGGACCCGGGTGGTGGTGGGGATAGTCTAGCTCCTTGTGTGGCGGGGACCCGGGTGGTGGTGGGATAGTCTAGCTCCTTGTGTGGTGGGGACCCGGGTGGTGGTGGGATAGTCTAGCTCCTTGTGTGGGGACCCGGGTGGTGGTGGGATAGTCTAGCTCCTTGTGTGGCGGGGACCCGGGTGGTGGTGGGGATAGTCTAGCTCCTTGTGTGGCGGGGACCCGGGTGGTGGTGGGATAGTCTAGCTCCTTGTGTGGTGGGGACCGGGTGGTGGTGGGATAGTCTAGCTCCTTGTGTGGCGGGACCCGGGTGGTGGTGGGATAGTCTAGCTCCTTGTGTGGTGGGGACCCGGGTGGTGGTGGGATAGTCTAGCTCCTTGTGTGGTGGGGACCCGGGTGGTGGTGGGATAGTCTAGCTCCTTGTGTGGTGGGGACCCGGGTC
>NC_091212.1:2158543-2244920 GCF_040958095.1 Procambarus clarkii | reverse complement strand
TTCAGAACTTTGTATACCACATATGTCAGACCAATCCTGGAGTATGCGGCTCCAGCATGGAGTTCATATCTACTTAAGGATAAGACAAAACTGGAAAAGGTTCAGAGGTTGGCCACCAGACTCGTACCCGAGCTGAGAGGTATGAGCCACGAGGAGAGACTACGGGAATTAAACCTCACGTCACTGGGGGACAGAAGAGTTACAGGGGGACATGATCACCACATGCAAGATTCTCAGAAGAATTGATAGGGTAGATAAAGACAGATTATTTAACACAAGGGGCACACGCACACACACACTAGGGAGCACAGGTGGAAATTGAGTGCCCAAATGAGCCATATAGACGTTAGAAAGAATTTTTTGCATTAAGTAGTGTTGTGGTGGAGGCTGATTCCATACACAGTTTCATATGTAGATATGATAGAGCCCAGTAGGCTCAGGAACCTGTACATTAGTTGATTGACAGTTGAGAGGCGGGACCAAATAGCCAGAGCTCAACCCCCGCAAGGACAACTAGGTGAATACAACTAGGTAAGTTCACATATCCTTTATTTTAATCAATTTCACAAAAAATAAGAAGTAATTATCAGAAACAAAAAAGTAAACACTGTTCATATATCCATATATTCCCAGTCCTTCCCAAGCGTTTGTCCGCCGAAGTCCCACAGTTGGTCCCAGACGTCCACCATCTTGGCGGACGTAGGAGGCCGCGTCCTCCCAATTTCCATCCCAGCCGTCTTCTAATTTTCTCCTCTTAGGGCTGAGTCCGGACAGTCGAAATGTGAGATGAGTCTCTTACAGGAATACTCCGAGTACTCCATCTTGTCGGTGTTGATGGGAGGAAGGCTGCTGCTGGGAGACCTTAACCTGACTAGCATAGAGCCCCCTAAGGTGTAATATATATCCGGGATGATCAAAGAATATAGTTAAGGGGCTAAATATTGTCACGCCGCCAACCCTATTACCAACCACCGTAGGCAGAGGTAAGTGGCCGTGTTCAGGCCACTTACCTAGAGCGTGTGCCCCTTGTGTTATATAGCCTGTCTATATCTACCCTATCAATTCCCTTGAGAATCTTGAATGTCGTGATCATGCCCCCGCTATCTCTTCTCTCTTCCAACAACGTGAAATTTAATTCCCGTAGTCTCTCCTCGTAGCTCATGCCTCTCAGCTCGGGTAGTAGTCTGGTGGCAAACCTTTGTGTGTGTGTGTGTGTGTATATATATGTGCCCGTCTATCTGTACGCCTGTGTGTGTGTGTGTGTGTGTGTGTGTGTGTGTGTGTGTGTGTGTGTGTGTGTGTGTGTGTGTGTGTGTGTGTGTGTGTATGTGTGCCCGTCTATTTGTATGCCTCTGTGTGTGTACTCACCTAATTGTGCTTGCGGGGGTTGAGCTCTGGCTCTTTGGTCCCGCCTCTCAACCGTCAATCAACTGGTGTACAGATTCCTGAGCCTATTGGGCTCTATCATATCTACATTTGAAACTGTGTATGGAGTCAGCCTCCACCACATCACTTCCTAATGCATTCCATTTACTAACTACTCTGACACTGAAAAAGTTCTTTCTAACGTCTCTGTGGCTCATTTGGGTACTCAGCTTCCACCTGTGTCCCCTTGTTCGCGTCCCACCAGTGTTGAATAGTTCATCCTTGTTTACCCGGTCGATTCCCCTGAGGATTTTGTAGGTTGTGATCATGTCCCCCCTTACTCTTCTGTCTTCCAGTGTCGTAAGGTGCATTTCCCGCAGCCTTTCCTCATAAACTCATGCCTCTTAGTTCTGGGACTAGTCTAGTAGCATACCTTTGGACTTTTTCCAGCTTCGTCTTGTGCTTGACTAGGTACGGGCTCCATGCTGGGGCCGCATACTCCAGGATTGGTCTTACATATGTGGTGTACAAGATTCTGAATGATTCCTTACATAGGTTCCTGAAAGCCGTTCTGATGTTAGCCAGCCTCGCATATGCCGCAGACGTTATTCTCTTTATGTGGGCTTCAGGAGACAGGTTTGGTGTGATATCAACTCCTAGATCTTTCTCTCTGTCTGTTTCATTAAGTACTTCATCTCCTATTCTGTATCCTGTGCCTGGCCTCCTGTTTCCACTGCCTAGTTTCATTACTTTGCATTTACTCTGGTTGAACTTCAACAGCCATTTGTTGGACCATTCACTCAGTCTATCCAGGTCATCTTGTAGCCTCCTACTATCATCCTCTGTTTCAATCCTCCTCATAATTTTTGCATCGTCGGCAAACATTGAGAGGAACGAATCTATACCCTCTGGGAGATCATTTACATATACCAGAAACAGTATAGGTCCAAGGACTGACCCCTGCGGGACTCCACTTGTGATGTCTCGCCAATCTGAGACCTCACCCCTCACACAGACTCGTTGTCTCCTGTTGCTTAGGTACTCCTCTATCCACCGGAGTACCTTCCCTCTCACTCCAGCCTGCATCTCCAACTTTCGCACTAGCCTCTTGTGTGGCACTGTATCAAAGGCTTTCTGACAATCCAAAGTGTGTGTGTGTGTGTGTGTGTGTGTGTGTGTGTGTGTGTGTGTGTGTGTGTACTCACCTATTTGTGCTTGCGGGGGTTGAGCTTTGGCTCTTTGGTCCCGCCTCGTCCCTTATTGTGTGTGTGTGTGTGTGTGTGTGTGTGTGTGTGTGTGTGTGTGTGTGTGTGTGTGTGTGTGTGTGTGTATGTGTGTGTGTATGCCAGCGCTTGTCTCTTCTCTCTCTCAACACACTATTTAATTCTTCCCTTATTTCAGGCTGTGAGTAGAGCCCCCCCCCCTCTCTCTCTCTCTCTCTCTCTCTCTCTCTCTCTCTCTCTCTCTCTCTCTCTCTCTCTCTCTCTCTCTCTCTCTCTCTCTCTCTCTCTCCTCTCTCTCTCACTCTCTCTCAAATGGTTCCCCAACTTTTAACCCTTCATTACTCCCCCCTAACCCTTCTCCCCCCCCCCTGCTTGTAGTGTAGGAAACCTAACTCTTAATATATTGATATTTAATTGATTGAATTGAATTACACGAAGGACCATCCTATTTTTACTGAAAAGGGAAACAGATACATAATGCAATAATAAGAACTAAGATACCAGTGCCTTTGGACAATGTAATTATTAAGAATTATTTGTTGAATATTAATGGACTGGAAGATTAATTATTATTCAAGAGTTAAACCTTCCCAAACTTCACAATTGGGGGTTAATACTAGAAGTTGAGTTACTCCTAGTACACTTAATACAGGCTGGTTCTTCCCCGAGAGAAATTAGTAAGATTTAATAAGAGATATAATTTGTATAAGTATTTAGTAACTTGGTTAATAATAGGAGCTTATTATAGTAACTGTTAGACAAGAAAACTGTTCCTATCTAAAGTTCACGAGGCTATATTAAATCTCAACTATTTATAAGTAATTAAGGAATAAATCAAGGTAATATCAGCAACTTGGCTGTGACAGTGAACGGGGGCGTGGTTAGGTGATGGTGTCATCTACAACCTGCTGGAACACTTGACTTGCTAGCGTGGCGTGGGAGTTTGTCTCACCTCCGGCTGCTTCAACACACGCTGGAAACCCAATATAGTGTAAAGTTCGGTTACACACAATAAATTATATCATTATGGATTACTGGAAGGGCTATATTAAGTTCACTGGGAACATACTTGTAGATAGAGGAGGGCGCACGGTGTAACGATGGACTTAGGGTAAAGTTTGCATGTTGAGAGCTCTGAACATTATAACTGAACCACTTAACATTATTGTTGTCCACCGACGCAATCCTTGGATCGCTGATGGAGTAGTTATACACTCTGGGGCCGATTAATAGCAAGGGCCGATCACATAGCTGACGAAAGCTTCACCTCTCTGTACCAACGGCCATCATGTCGTCTCGTGGTCAAAGTTTCGTAGTCAGTCCTTTCGTGCTCCTCCTCTTGCCTCAACCCTCTCCTTGCGCATGCACAACATATTTTAGTAGAAACGGAAAATTGTTTTCCTTATAATTACTCTACTAAATAAGTTAATGAGAATGAGGTTGCAATTATAGGGAGTTATATATTATTTAAATTCTCGTCAAATAATAATTATTATGAACAGTGTTTTTATTAAACGAGAAATTTCTGTTTCCTCCATGTTAAGATAACAGATAAACTGTTATATAGTGATTTTTTAGTTGATAACTCGTTGTTATTAGATCACTAGTTGTTATATTATCAGGTATTAATTCTTGTAAAGAATACTGACAAAAGACGAGAATTTTTATATTGTATTTTCTTAAATAAAGATAAAAAAAAGAATACTATTCAATTCTCTGGCATGATGACGAAAATTATGTCTCTGCTGGATATTATCTGACGCAATACTGTCCCTCTATGTGGGAAGAATTTGGTAAATGACGTGCAGATGGGAAAATATTAATTTATGTTGATTCTACAAATTAGTAGGATTAGTATATACTATGCCTAGCATACAATGGTGATGTATTATGATACAATAATGATGTATTAGTGTTGGAAACTTTCCAACACCCCTCACAAACCAACATTCCGTCCCGAATCCCCATCCCTAGACCTCCACTTTACTCCATTCCTGTACCTCTTCTCTACTGTCATCCCCCACGACCTCCGACACCACTTCCCCCCCCCTTCCCACCTCTAACCTTCGCCCCTCCCGCTCTTAGGTCTCCTCTCCCGTCTGCTCACAACCTGTCCGGTACAGGGCCCGGTCATTACCACTGCACAGCACTTGGAAGGGGTCAGGATAAGGATGTGAGATGGAACTGAGTAAAAGAATGGGAGTGATGGTATACGGGAGCTAGTTAATACTCTATTACCTTGATGGTCGACCATCACTGTAACCATCTACACTACACACAACCTTCATCACTGTACCATCTACACTACACACAACCATCATCACTGTACCATCTACACTACACACCACCATCACTGTAACCATCTACACTACACACAACCTTCATCACTGTACCATCTACACTACACACCACCATCACTGTAACCATCTACACTGCACACAACCATCATCACTGTACCATCTACACTACACACCACCATCACTGTAACCATCTACACCACACACAACCTTCATCACTGTACCATCTACACTACACACACCCATCATCACTGTACCATCTACACTACACACCACCATCACTGTAACCATCTACACTACACACAACCTTCATCACTGTACCATCTACACTACACACCACCATCACTGTAACCATCTACACTACACACAACCTTCATCACTGTACCATCTACACTACACACAACCTTCATCACTGTACCATCTACACTACACACAACCATCATCACTGTACCATCTACACTACACACAACCTTCATGTGCTGTGTAGATGGTTATCAGGATGGTAGTCTTGATGGTTTTGTGTAGTTACAACACCATCATCACTACACACGACCCTCATCAAAGTAACAATATTTTCTACTCACATCCATCTTCACTATAACCATCTTCACACGTCCATCGTCACTGTAACTCAACACTACTCACAACCAGTGTCACTATAACCATGTACACCATACTATCCTCATGGTTCCAACTGAAGCCGTATCTCTCCACACACACACTGTAACAGAGTAGGTTACAGTGACTGGGTCACTGGAGCTGGAGGAGGCAGGAGTCACTATTTATCAGGAGAAATCGCCAAGCCATTACGACTATATGAGCACTGGGAAGGGGGTCAGGATAAGCATTTCGGATGGGACAGGGGTAAAGGAGTTTTGCCCAACTACTTGGACGGTCGGGGATTGAACGCCGACCTGCATGAAGCGAGACCGTCGCTCTACCGTCTAGCCCAAGTGGTTGCGTGGGCACACCGCAGCAAGCTCCTGGAATATCGAATTACTTAAGTATTGGGAACAGGTTGGGGGCTACAGTGGTGTCCCAGGTTACATAAAGGTTCAAGGAAGTGCAAAAGCAAAAAAATACAATAAACAAGTAAAGATGAGTGAAAATAGCTGAGTTGGAAAAGTTTGTTTTTGTTCCAGAACAAAAACAAAGATGGCCACCACCACCACGGGGAATGTAAACACACCAATAGATGATTTTGTCAAAGGATTCTCACCACAAGAGATAAGGAAAGGAGGTCTTCTTGGCAGGTTAGAGATAATTGAGGATATGCAAAAGAATGAAGAAAAAGTGCTTAAATTCTTAGAGAACAAAGGAGCTCTTAGGAGTGAGCTTTGCACTCTAAAAGGAAGTATTCTTCAGCAAGTTAAGAGTATTACTGCATTAACGGACAAGGTAACAAATTAGGAGGAGCAAATCAAGGAACTAGTGAAAGAAAATGAGGCGTGGTAAGTGAAGTGTGGTGACTTTGAAGAAGTAAACAAGAAAATAGACTCATATGGTGAACAACTCCAAGGGAGCCTGAGGGCTAATACAGAATTAGGCAAGGATCTGCAACTGGAAACTTCATTGACAACTCACATAGAGGAGGTAATAAAGAACTAGAAAAGTATAAAGAAGAAATAGACGTATGCCCAAGTTGTCAAAGAGAAAGAGACGATTAAGGAAAGGTGTTTGGAAGTCCTAACCAGAAATGATAAACAAGAAGCGGATCTTAGGCAAGCAATAAGGAAAGAACTGGTAACCAACAGTACACTGGTACAAAACACTGTAGGTAGAAGTAAGTCCATAATAATTTTTGGATGTTTAGAGAAGGTAATTTCCTCTAGGGTGGACCGAGAGTCAGAAAAGATGAAAATCATAGAAAAAATAGTAGGATTAGGAGAAGGCCTAAATTCAAAGGAGCATGTTAGTGATTTTAGGAGGATAGGAAAATATGAGAAAGACAAGAACTGCCCCTTAAGGGTGATGTTTAATGGAGTGAAATATATGACAGAAGTGCTTCGGAATACAAGAAAATTACAATGTGACGAGGATGGCAAACTTTGGTCAATAAGACAAGACCTCTCAAATGAGGACAGAGAAAAGCTGAAAATGAACTTCATTGAAGCGAAACGTCTAAATGGGGATAGAAATGAAGAAGAAAGGAATTCTTTTTTCTACAAAGTGTCAGGGACTTGAAAGCTTGTTAAACGGTACATAAAGACAAAACAACAAAATCATTAGTGGAATGGGGTTTAAAGAACAAAGGGAAGGGGAACATATTCCTGAAAGTAGTATATACCAACTTAGATGGAGTGAGATCGAAAATATTAGAGTTGAAGAATATAATTGAGCTCAAAGTCCCAGATATTGTCGCACTAACAGAGACAAAACCCTGAAGAAAATATTTTAAATGAGGTCGTATTTCCAAGGGGCTACCCAGTTTGGAGACATGACAGGAAACCTAGGAAGGGGGAAGGAGTGACTGCTGGTGAGAGAACACTTGAAGGTAAGAGAATTAATATTTAAAAACCCTCGAGATATTGACATAATGGCATTGTAGCTTTGGAATGAAGATGATAAGCTGATAATTTTAAATGCCTACAGCCCACCAGCAAGCAACATATGGACAAAGGAAGAACTGGATGACAAACGAGAGGGCCTCAAAATGGTCATGAGAGATGTTATGGTAAGAGCTGACAAAGATAAATCCTGATTGCTGGTACTGGGGAACTTCAACTTTAAGGCAATAGACTGGGAGGCCTACGAGGCAAGAACAGAGGACATTTGGACAGGCAGGTTTGTAAACGTCATCTTGGAGACATTCATGTATCAACACGTCAAGCAGGCCACAAGAATGAGGGAAGGAGATGTACCGTCATTACTGGATCTAGTATTCACCAGGAAAGAAGAAGAGGTATTTGACATCCAGTACCTTACTCCCTTGGGAAAGAGTGATCACGTCCTCTTGGACATTAAATACGCTATGCGATATAATCTAGTAAAGAATGGGGACAATGAAACAGTTGTTAAACTCGATTTCTAGAGAGGACACTATGGGGAACATCGGAATTGTTGCTAGGCAAGGAAGTAAATGAGATGTATGCCTTATTTTGGAAAATATACGATAAAGGCACACAAACATTCATACCAAAACAGACATGCAAACCTAGGAAAAAGGGTTGGTTCAACAGAAACTGCGAGAGGGCCAGAGATCAAAAGACACAAGCATGGAATCATTATAGAAAGAGACCAAAATCCTAAACATACCAGCGATACAAAGATTCAAGAAACAACTACATGTTAGTAAGGAGAGAGGCAAAGGAACTTTGAGATCGGTATAGCAGACAAATGTAAATCAGGTCCAGGCCTTTTCTATAAATTCATTAAAAGCAAGCTGTTGGTAAAGGATAATATTCATAGGTTGAAAATGGGGGACAGATACACGGAAAATGAAAAGGAAATGTGTGAAACATTAAACGAAAAAGTTCCAAAGTGTATTTGTACAACATGAGATCCTCAAAGAACCAGATACAATGAGAATTGCAGAGAACAGCATAGAGCACAAAGAGGTGTCTAGAGACGAAGTTAAATAAATGCTCCTGGAGCTAAGTAAGAACAAAGCAGTTGGCCCAGATAGAGTTTCACCATGAGTTCTGAGAGAATGTGCACCTGAGCTCAGCATTCCACTTCAGCTGATTTTTCAGACACCCCTGTGTACAGGAGTCGTATAAGATGTGTGGAAAAAGGCTAACATAGTTCCAATCTTCAAAAGTGGCAGCACGGAAGACCCCGTCATTTATAGACCTGTATCACTGACAAGTGTAATAGTCAAAATATTGCAAAAATAATAAAAACTAAATTGTAGAACACCTGGAGAGAAATGATATAATATCAAACAGACAGTACGGTTTTCGATCAGGAAGTTCCTGTGTATCAAATTTACTCAGTTTCTATGATCGAGCCACAGAGATTATACAGGAAAGAGATGGTTGGGTTGACTGCATCTATCTGGACCTAAAAAAAACTTTCGACAGGGTTCCACATAAGAGGTTGTTCTGGACTGGAAAATATTGGAGGGGTGACAGGTAAACTTCTAACATGGATGAAAATTTTCTGATTGATTGAAAAATGTGGGCAGTAATCAGAGGCAATGTATCGGACTGGAGAAACGTCACAAGTGGAGTACCACAGGGTTCAGTTCTTGCACCGGTAATGTTCAGTGTCTTCATAAACGATCTACCAGATGGAATACAGAATTATATGAACATGTTTGCTGATGATGCTACGATAATAGGAAGGATAAGAAACATAGATGATAGTCAAGCCCTTCAAGAAGACCTGGACAAAATAAGTATATGGAGCACCACTTGGCAAATGGAATTTAACGTGAATACAGGCCATGTTATGGAATGTTGAATAGGAAAACATAAACTCCACACAACCTATAAATTATGTGAGAAATCTTTAAAGAATTCTGATAAAGAAAGAGATCTAGGGGTGGTTCTAGATAGAAAACTATCACCTGAGGGGACCACATTAATAGCATTGTGCGAGGAGCCTATGCTACGCTTTCTAACTTCAGAATTGCTTTTAAATACATGGAGGGGAAATACTAAAGAAATTTTTCACGACTTTTGCTAGACAAAGCTAGAATATGCAGCGGTTGTGTGGAGCCCATATCTTAAGAAGCACATACACAAACTGGAAAAGGTGCAAAGACATGCTACTAAGTGGCTCCCAGAACTGAAGGTCAAGAGCTACGAGGAGAGGTTAGAGGCATTAAATATGTCAAAACTAGAAGACAGAAGAAAAAGATGTGATATGATCACTACTTACTAAATAGTAATAGGAATTGATAAAATTGATAGGGAAGATTTCCAGAGACCTGGAACTTCAAGAACAAGAGGTCATAGATTTAAACCAAATAAACAAAGATGCCGAAGAAATATAAGAAAATTCACTTTCGCAAATAGAGTGGTTGACGGTTGGAACAAGTTAAGTGAGAAGGTGGTGGAGGCCAAAACCTTCAGTAGTTTCAAAGCTTTACATGACAAAGAGTGCTGGGAAGACAGGCCACCAAGAGCGTAGCTCTCATCCTGTAACTACACTTAGGTAATTACACACACACACACACACACACACACACACACACACACACACACACACACACACACACACACACACAAACACACACACACACAGCGGAAGTGGAGATAGAACTGGAAATAGAAGAAATGTTCACACGTAATAATAACAGAACGAGGGGACATGGGTGGAAACTGGAATCTCAGATGAGTCACAGAGATGTTAGGAAGTTTTCTTTTAGTGTGAGAGTAGTGGAAAAATGGAATGCACTTGAGGAACAGGTTGTGGAAGCAAACTTTATTAAAACTTTTAAAATTAGGTATGATAAGGATATGGGACAGGAGTCATTGCTGTTAACAACCGATGGCTGGAAAGGCGGTATCCAAGAGTCAATGCTCGATCCTGCAAGCACAAATAGGTGAGTACAAATAGGTGAATACACACACGCGCACACACACACACACACACTCACACACACACACACACACACACACACACACACACACACACACACATACACACACACACACACACACACACACACACACACACACACACACACACACACACCAGAATCCTCTGACACCTTGTTAACCATCTCACAGATCTTCACACCTATTGAACAGTTTCCTCCATCAGCAGAACGGTCACCAATAAGGGGACAAGAGAATGAACAGAAGAAAGTGAGCTTCAAGGCAGTGTACAATAATATAAATGGCATTACGAATAAAACAAGTTTACTTGGAGAATGGGCACTAGAAGAAAACCCAGATATAATAGCACTCACAGAAACAAAATTATCGAAAACCATAACAAATGCAGTGTTTCCACAGAACTACTATGTAGTGAGGAAAGGGAGAAGGGAGAGGAGGAGGTCGTGTAGGGAAAAGTTGTGAGTGTAGGTTTCCCTTTTCGCTGATGGGAAGAGGCTGGAATTTTGAAGAGATGGTTATTCAGGGCTGTAAAGATTTCTGTGACTACATAACAGGTACCATAGCAATTGGAGGACAAAAAATTATAGTAGTAGTCATATATAACTCCCCAGCAAACAACAGAAGACTCAGACAGGAATATGATAGGAACAACATGGCCACCATCAATATAATAGAGAGAGCAGCTTCTGTAGCTAGCAGAAACGGATCCAGACTACAAATTATGTGAGACTTCAACCACGGGAAAACAGATTGGGAGACTAGAGACCCTCATGGAGGACAGGACACATGGAGAGCTAAGCTGCTGGACGTAGCAACAAAAAACTTTCTAAACCAACACATCAACGGACCGACAAGAATGAGAGGAGAGGATGAACCCGCAATTCTTGATCTGATATTTCGCTAAATGAGTCGGATATAAGGGAGGTTAAGTTGGAAGCCCCCTTGGGAATGAGTGATCATAGTGTACTGATCTTCGAATACCTGGTAGAGCTAGGAATTATCTCCCCAAAAAAGAACTGGGAAACAAAGGACTGGCGAACCGAAAGGGAAACTTGTTGGCTCCTCATGAACTATGAGGAGATGAGAAAATTCCTAAGGGATATACCATAGAACTCACAACTAAGTCCGTACATGACATGATGGGTTATGTCACCCCAAAAGTGTCAGGAGGCAGTAAACAGGTTTATTGCGGCCCGACAGGAAAAAAAGAAGCAAAAAAAGGAATCTATGGTTTAATAGGCCATGTATGAAAGCAAAGGAACTGAACAAAAGGGCGTGGTGGAAATTCCGAAATAACAGAACACCTGAAAGCAGAGAGAGATACCAGAGAACAAGGAACGAGTATGTAAGTGTGAGAAGAGAAGCTGAGGAAAAATATGAAAATGATACAGCTAATAAAGTCAAGACCGAACCTAAGCTACTACACAGTCACATCAGAAGGAAAACAACAGTGAAGGAACAGGTGATGAAACTTAAGACAGGTGAGGACAGGTATACAGAGAATGAGAAAGAGGTGTGTGAAGAACTCAACAAGAGGTTCCAGGTGGTCTTCACAATAGAACAAGGAGAGGTCACGGCGCTAGGAGAAGAAGCAGTAAACCAGGCGGCATTGGAATGGTATGAAATTACAAGAGATGAGGTTAAGAGGCACCTGTTGGATCTGGACGTGAGAAAGGCTGTTGGCCAGGACGGAATCTGACCATGGGTATTGAAAGAATGTGCAGGAGCGCTCTGCTTGCCACTCTCCATAGTGTATAGTAGGTCACTGGAAACAGTAGACCTACCCGAAATATGGAAGACTGCTAATGTAGTCCCAATATACAAAAAGGGTGACAGGCAAGAGGCACTGAACTACAGGCCAGTGTCCTTAACTTGTATACCATGCAAGGTGATGGAGAAGATCGTGAGAAAAAACCAAGTAACACATCTGGAGATAAGGGACTTCGATGACAAACCATCAACATAGGTTGAGGGAGGGTAAATCTTGCCTTACAGGCTTAATAGAATTCTACGATCAGGTGCCAAAGATTAAGCAGAAGGATGGGCGGACTGCATTTTCTTGGACTTCCAGAAAGCCTTTGACACAGTACCCCATAAAAGGCTTATGCATAAGCTGGAGAGATAGGCAGGAGTAGCTGGTAAGATGCTCCAGTGGAAAAGGGAGTACCTAAGCAATAGGAAGCAGAGAGTTACGGTGAGGGGTGAGACCTCCGATTGGCGTGAAATCACCAGTGGAGTCCCACAGGGCTCTGTACTCGGACCTATCCTACTTCTGATATACGTAAATGATTTCCCAAAGAGTATAGATTCATTCCTCTCAATGTTTGCTGACGACGCCAAAATTATGAGAAGGATTAAGACAAAGGTGGACACCTTAAGGCTTCAAGAAGAGCTGGACAATCTGCAGGAATAGTTTAACAAATGGTTTTTAGAGTTTAACCCAAGCAAATGTAATGTAATGAAGATAGATGTAGGGAGCAGGAGACCAGATACAAGGTATCATTTAGGATAGAGAGAGAGAAAGATCTGAGGGTTGATATCACGCCTGACCCTGAGCTTCAGCCCTGAAGCTCATATCAAGAGGATAACATTAGCAGCATATGCCAGGTTGGCTAACATAAGAACGGCCTTTGGAAACTTGTGTAAGGAATCTTTCAGAACTTTGTATACCACATATGTCAGACCAAGGCTGGAGTATGCGGCTCCAGCATGGAGTCCATATCTACTCAAGGATAAGACTAAACTGGAAAAGGTTCAAAGGTTTGCCATCAGACTAGTACCCGAGCTGAGAGGTATGAGCTACGAGGAGAGACTACGGGAATTAAACCTCACGTCACTGGGTGACAGAAGACTTTGAGGGGACATGATAACCACATGCAAGATTCTCAGAGGAATTGATAGGGGTAGAGAAAGAGAGAATGTTTAACACAAGGTCACACACACACACACTAGGGAACACAGGTGGAAATTGAGTGCCCAAATGAGCCATAAAGACGTTAGAAAGAATTTTTTCAGTGTCAGAGTAGTAGAGAAATGGAATGCATTAGGCAGTGATGTGGTGGAGGCTGATTCCATACACAGTTTCATATGTAGATATGATAGAGCCCAGTAGGCTCAGGAACCTGTACATTAGTTGATTGACAGTTGAGAGGCGGGACCAAATAGCCAGAGCTCAACCCCCGCAAGGACAACTAGATGAATACAACTAGGTAAGTTCACATATCCTTTATTTTAATCAATTTCACAAAAAATAAGAAGTAATTATCAGAAACAAAGAAGTAAACACTGTTCATATATCCATATATTCCCAGTCCTTCCCAAGCGTTTGTCCGCCGAAGTCCCACAGTTGGTCCCAGACGTCCACCATCTTGCGGACGTAGGAGGCCGCGTCCTCCCAATTTCCATCCCAGCCGTCTTCTAATTTTCTCCTCTTAGGGGCCGAGTCCGAACAGTCGAAATGTGAGATGAGTCTCTTACAGGAATACTCCGAGTACTCCATCTTGTCGGTGTTGATGGGAGGAAGGCTGCTGCTGGGAGACCTTAACCTGACTAGCATAGAGCCCCTAAGGTGTAATATATATCCGGGATGATCAAGAATATAGTTAAGGGGCTAAATATTGTCACGCCGCCAACCCTATTACCAACCACCATAGGCAGAGGTAAGTGGCCGTGTTCACTCAGATATTGTATAAGAGAGGGGGAAGGGGGAGAAAGAGGGAAGAGGGGGGAGGAAGAGGAAAGAGGGTGAAAGAGCGGAGGGGGGGGGAAAGGATGGGGGGGGGGGGGAGAGAGACATGGATGCAGCCGGGTTCCCCCTTTTATATATATAAATTATTGTTTTTTATTTTCACGGGAGGGGCGAGGGGTATCTTAGAGAGAGAGAGGGGGTGAGGGGAAGGGGGGTGAGGAAAATGGTGGAGATTAGAGTTAAGAGAAAGAAGGAGGAAGAGGATAAACAGGGAGAGAGGAGAGGTTGGGAAGGGGTTGGAGGGAAGATGAAGGTGGAAGACGAGTTCATTCACTCATTCGTTTATAGAGGAGTTTTTGGTGATAATAGTAAATGTTATTATTGACGTGTTTTATTCAATGTAAAGACAATATATATATATATATATATATATATATATATATATATATATATATATATATATATATATATATATATATAGTCAGACCACGGAGGAAAATTTAAACAGGAATTTCCTTAAGTACTTTCGTATATTAATACATCTTCAGAAGGAGTGGTTTTACAGGTCGAGTACTGGACATATATAGGCAGGAGAGAATGGTGGAGTGAGGTGAGGTACAATACGTGGACACTGCAGACGGCCTATTGGCTCATCCGATGCAGGAACCACACACAGGGCCACACATGGATAATTATAGCATAAAATAGTAAATATTTACAATGAATTAGTGAGACAAATGTGTTCCAATGATCTTACTTAAATCGCCCTTTAACTGATCTATTAAAAATGGATCTAAGTTATATAAACCACTGCTAATGTTCAAATTACTTTCTTTTGTGATCTGTAACAAAGCAGATTCAATTATGTTTCTGTTATAGGTGCTTTTACAATTCGTTATTGAAGAAGTCATCTCCCAATCAATTTGGTGAGCATCTTCTGACAGATGAACAAACAAAGCATTAGACAATAGGCCATGTCCTACAGAGTATTTATGTTGCGAAATTCTACATATCAAATATAATGGAAATCTTCGAAACCTCTTTACTGATTGCTTTGAAATTTTGACTCAACGTTGCATTCGAAAAGGCGCGTGTTTTATATGCTTACTGTACACATGCCTCACCTGTGATAGGAAAAAACATGTTTTTTTTTTTTTAACAGCGCCATCTGATGGACCTAAGAGCAACACACACTCTCATCTCCGAAACTTCATCTCCAATTGCTTTGAAATTTTGACACAACGTTCCACTTGAATACGCACGTGTTTTTATATACCTGCTATATAGATGCCACACGTGTGATAGGTAAAAACATGCTTTTTTGAAAAAAAGCGCCATCTGTTTTACGTAATAGCAACACACACACACACGCTATACTAAATATGTTATGATTCCATTTCAGTGTTTCAGATTGAATTGACAAATTGAATTTTCCTAAATTTCGATTTATTTTATTTTGATTTAATTATTTTGTGTGACATTGTGTTGGAATTGAGCTGTGTTGTTTACCATACCGTTCATTTAGTAAGTATAGTTTATTTTTTAGTTTTTCATTTTTTTCATTTCTTGTTTAATTGTTTTTCTTATATATCAGTGATGGAAACATAAGATAATTTGATGTTCCCAAATTTCTGATAGGAACATCAGATCACATTGGACGAGGGGACGTGAAGCATGGGAACGGTGGGGAGGATGAGGGGACGGGAGTGGGGGATGGTGGAGAGGACGAGGGTACAGGGTGGTGGGTAATGATGGGGGAGTACAAGGGGACGGGGGGAGCTGGGAATGGTGGAGATGAGGGGACAGGGGAGTGGAGTATAGTGGGGGAGGACTAGGGGACGGGAGAGTGGCGAATGGTTTGGAGGATGAGGGGACAGTTGAGTGGGGGATGGTGGGGAAGACAAGGGGACTGGGGAGGGGGCGAATGGTGGGGGAGGACGAGGGGACGGCGGATTGGGGAATGGTTGGGAGGACGAGAAAACGGGGCAGTGAAGAATGGTTGGGAGGATGAGGGTAGGGAAAATGGTGGGGGGAGGACTGGAAGGCAGGGGGAAGGTTGCTGTGGCTCTGGCATAACAGGCGTACCTGTTATGCCAGTATCTGTAAGGCTTCTGTGCTGGCAAGGGTTCGAGTCTCCTGGTGGGAAAGTGTTCTAAAGTTGCATAACTTCACTTGCGTGTTTAGGCAAGATGTACATCAAGCATAGACACAGAGTTCTCCCATATTAACAGGGACTTGATGGAAAACGTGCGTGACCCCTCACTAGCTCTAGTTGCCCTTGGGAGATGGTGATCTTTGGGGGGTTTTAATACCCCGAAATTACCATCTCTTTTAAGGGTCTGAGCGTCGTGCAGTGGGTTAAAGGCGTACCTGTTATGCCAGTTGCTGGAAGGCTTCTGTGCTGGCAAGGGTTCGAGACTCCTGATGGGAAAGTGTTCTAAAGTTGTATAACTTCACTTGTGTGTTTGTGTGTTTAGGCAAGTTGTGCTTCATATGTATATATATATATATATATATATATATATATATATATATATATATATATATATATATATATATATATATATATATATATTGTGACGATAATCTCCTTCAAGAGATTGAGCCTGCTCTTCCCTCCACAATTACGTCGTTGAAATTATATAAAACTACTATGGAAGAAATGTCCAACAACGACAACAACACCAGCAAGGTTTGCCAGAGCGCAAAACGTATGCAGCCAGACACCTGTTCAGACTCAAACCGCCAAACTACCTGTTGATCGCTACCGGCTCCGCTGATTGGTCGCCGGTCTGGCTGCAACTGCACTCGCCCCCCCATACTACTTGATGTCTGGGGTCGCCACGACCTCAGACCTCAGAATATTCAGTGCTTTCGTGGTTACCTCTCCTCCCAGCTAGACGTTAGCGTGTACTGAGAGAAGTGGTAGCTTAAAGCCAATATTCCAGCACCTTCCCTTTATTTTGTGTTGCACTTCTTGTTATTTTATCTTAACGTAACTTTTCATTGTGTCATTTAATTATTCTTATTATTTTGATTGATTGATTTTATTATACAAATTTGTTTGTCCATTTTTTCATGTTTTGATTTATTTAACGTAATTAAAATTTCATTGTTAAAGTTTACTTGTGTTTTGTGTGTCTTCTCCTTACCTTACCACAGACGAAGTTCCAGTTTTTTCTATTTTTTTTTATAACTATGTGACGAGGCCATACCCCTAGCCTTAAACAGCCGAACACCAACGCGTTACCGTCACAAGTTATATGGGGGCCTGTCCTAGGAGCTTCACTCAGGTACTGGTGCCAAGTGGTAATTTATGGTAAGCGTATTTAACTTTGTTAACGTAGCTTTACTATTTTTCATATTCAATTTCATTTTTTATAAGGTGCGGTGTATTGTGCATTACGAGAGTAACATATGGTGAAGGTGAGACAACTTTGGATTACGTGGTGACTGTAGGCCTCAGTCATACTCTTAATTGGTCATCTCTCCCTCCTTGTTATTACTCGTGTTTACCATCTATGTCCCTTGAATATTTCTCATTTTGACAGATCATCATATTGGTACCCTGGTACTGTGGTCTGCCCCGGGTCAAGAGTACCCAATCTTCTGCAATCTGACTGTAGGAGGACAAAGAGGGCCATAGTTCCTCTAGCTCGAACTTTAGTTGCTGAATTGGGACCTCAGCAGCAGTTCTCGTCACCAGTTGACACCTCGCACCCCTACACGTCAGTCAGAGATGATGATACATACAACGGTAGGGAATTAGCTTACTTTTTCGGAGCACAAAAGTTCGCTAATTCTGTAAGTATCATATTAAATTCAGTAGGAAAAACTTGCTTTATGTCCTATAGAGACTTGGCAAGGTATGCCTACATCCTTGGACTACCAATTTTACTTTTGAAGCATTTAACTGTTTCATTTGTTTTCGAAACTCTGTTTCATTTGTTAGTAGGATTTTCTTGCCCTTATCCTCTTACATGAGTACCGGGTACAAGATTTCCTGCGCCCTTGATTTAATTTAATCATTTAACATCTTTTACTTAACTTTAATTGTTAAAGATCTCACAGGATAGGTACCAGTTGCCACGTTGTCCTGTTTCTGACATTTCACTATTGAATATTCGTGTACCTTTATTTGCTAATTTCACCATGTTTCGTCTCCAAGCTTTCCGTACAAATCCAGCAGGTGAAATAGGGACTTTAAGTCGTGCCAAGAAGACTGAATTACAAACTCTTGCACATGAGTATCAACTAGAAGTTCCCTACCAAGCCAACAAAAATGACCTACACAACCTGTTGCTGAATTACTATTTAGAGCAAGGTAAGATAGACTCTGAAACTCATGAAACTTACTATATTGCAGAAAAAACTGATTTGGCAACGCTGAAACTCAAACTAGAGCTGGCCAAGATTGAAGAACGAACAGCTGCCATACGGAGGGACGAACAAGAACGTGAGATTGCCTTACTCCAGGAGCGGGAACGCATACGGCTTGAAACCAAACAACGCGAGTTGGAAATGCAACGTGAACATGACAAGCAACAAGCGACTCTGGCTCTTGAGTGTCGTCAACGAGAATACACGTTGGAAACTTCCCACCTCGCTCAACGCCAGCAAGCTACTGCCAATCTTCCCGTCAGTTTTAATATATCACATGCAAGTAAGTTAATGCCATCCTTTGTAGAAGCAGAAGTTGATGTGTTTTTCACCACCTTTGAAACTCTTGCTAATCAACTCAGTTGGCCTGTCGACCAATGGGCCACACTTCTCAGAGTCCATCTTACAGGTAGAGCTGCAGTCACACTCAGTACTTTGGCGTCTGAGAATGACTACCACACTCTGAAACAAGCAGTGTTGGACGCCTACCTACTTTCCACCGAAAGTTATAGAAGGAAATTCCGTGACCACCTGAAGGCAAGTACCACTACCTTCCTTGAGTTTGCTAACACGAAACGGAGGTATTTCATGAAATGGCTGGAAGCAGCACATGTCTCTACTTTTACAGAACTCGTCAACCTGATGCTTGTTGAAGAATTCTTGAGACGTGTGCCGCCTCCTGTCCGCCTCTACTTAGCAGATAAAGAAGAAACCGACTACCTGAAGTGTGCTAAGTCGGCTGACACTTACAGCCTCATCCACCGGCTGACACCCGAACCATCCTCCAGTAAGAAGTCGTGGTACAGTTACGAGAAGGTGAGCCCCGATCAAGCTGGTTCACAACTGTACTGCAAGTATTGTAGACTCTATGGACATACCATAGACAAGTGTGGTAAGTCTCAATACAAGGGAACCACTGACCAACAAAGACCCAAACCAACTCCTCCTAAGTCCGGTAAGCCTGTGATGAATGTTGGTGTTGATGTTAATGATCTTTCTCTTTTCAGTAACCACCTGTATACTGGAACTGTCTCTGCCAACGGTTCAAATCCGGAGGGATGTTTCAAATTGAAGATCTTGAGGGACACAGCGGCTCTACAATCGATCATCTTGAAGTCGGCTGTGCCCAACATCGTCTACACCGGAGAAACTGTCTTCATCACTGACCTCACTGCTACCACTCCATACCCTCTCGCCAGAGTCCACCTGGATTGTCCCTACGTGAACGGGGAAGTCCAAGTCGCCGTCAGGGAAAAGCCTTTTCCCATGCCTGGAGTGCAACTTCTCCTAGGCAACGACTTGGCAGAAGACCTGCAACCGACCAACCTGATCGTCATGGACAAACCCCAGGTGTGTAACTCTGTGCCAATAAACCCTATTCTAGAGTATGTTCCAGCAGAGGTTCAAGAGAGTGATGAAGTTTCTCCTCCGGTTCTCGTGACCACCCGTGCACAAGCCGCACGTCCACAGCCAGCTGACTCTACTGCTACCGCTGTCCCTCAAGACCCTCAGAAACTACCCCCGCATCTGACCAAGTTGGAGTTTCGTAAGTTGCAGAGGGAAGATCTTACTTTAACACCATTGTTTTTCCAGGCTGAGACTCAACCCGACAGTATTCCTGGGTTCTTCCTAGAGAACGACTTGCTCTACCGCAGATATAGACCCAGTAAACTGAAGGAGGAGGACGATTGGGCCAACATCGAACAACTTGTGATTCCCACCAGCCTGCGGCCCACTATTCTACACCTGGCCCACGGAGCATTCTCCCACTACGGCTTCAACAAGACTTACCATGGGATTCGTCAAGACTACTACTGGCCAGGTATGGTAAATAACGTCAAACAGTACGTAAAACAGTGTCATACATGTCAGATGGCAGGCAAACCGAACGTCTCCATTCCCAGAGCACCACTGATTCCCATACAGGTGCCTGCGGAACCTTTCCACAGACTCATAATAGACTGTGTTGGTCCTTTACCTCGGACCAGTTCAGGTAACGCCTACATCCTAACCATCCTGTGTCCTACCACCAGATTTCCCATAGCAGTTCCAGTGAAGAACATCACGGCTGCTACGGTTATAAAACATCTATTGAAGATCTTCACTCAATACGGATTTCCCAGGGAGATTCAAAGTGACTGTGGTACCAACTTCACCAGTGATCTCTTCAAAAGGACACTGGAGGAGTTCAACATCAAACAGGTATTGTCCAGCCCCTATCATCCTGCTTCACAGGGTTCTCTTGAACGTAGTCATCAGACCATCAAAGCACTCTTGAAAAAGTTTTGTAGTGAAACCTCGAAGGATTGGGATAAGCAGATTGACCTTATAATGTGTATTTTCAGAAGTCTCCCCAATGAGTCCCTAGGAGTATCTCCTTATGAGATGCTCTACGGCCGTAAGTGCCGTACTCCCCTTAAGGCTTTCAAAGACTCTCTCAGAGATGCCACCTTCAGTGAGCATCAGAATGTGCCCCAGTTTCTTCAAAACCTTCAACACATTCTAGAGAGAGTCCACCGCTTTGCCCATGATAATCTATTGAAAGCCCAGGTGAGAATGAAAACTCATTACGACCAGACCAGCAAAGTAAGAAAATTCAAGCCGGGAGACTTCGTCCTTGCCTATTTCCCTATCCCAGGTTCACCTTTACAAAACAGGTTTTCAGGACCCTACTGCATCAAAGAGTGCAGGAATAATAACAACTACGTAATAGAGACTCCAGATAGGCGGCGGAAGACCCAGCTGTGCCACGTCAACCTCCTGAAGCTATATAATGGTACTCCTCCCACTGTCCTGACTAACTATTCTACTTTCACGGAACCCTACATCCACAGTGAGACCTTCCCGGCTTCTCCTCCCGAAAGCACTGACAAGGAGTCGGCGCTTTCTAATTCCGAAATCCTTAATGATCTTCCCAAATACTTTCAGGATAATCATAGTGCACCTCTCGTCAAGATCTTCAGAGAACATCAAGAGTTGTTCCGAGATGATCCCCAAGAGTGTAATGTTACCCAGCACAACATCCAACTGCTCCCCGACACCCGGCCGATTCGTCAACCCTTCTACCGAATCAGCCCGAGCAAGAAGGAAGTCATGCGTGCTGAGGTGCAATACCTCTTGGATCATGGACTGGCTACACCTTGTGAGTCCCTCTGGGCCTCACCTTGTATCTTGGTGCCCAAACCCCAAGGTAAGGTGCGG
This sequence comes from Procambarus clarkii, assembly GCF_040958095.1. Lineage (NCBI taxonomy): Eukaryota > Metazoa > Arthropoda > Malacostraca > Decapoda > Cambaridae > Procambarus > Procambarus clarkii. Next base: position 2,223,259 of record NC_091212.1, on the reverse strand, counting down.
TTATGCACTGACTATCGTAAACTGAACTCTGTCACTGTCAAGGATGCTTACCCCTTGCCAAGGATAGATGACATCCTTGATGCCATTGGTAGTGCCCAGTACTTGTCCCAAGTGGACTTGCTTAAGGGGTACTATCAAGTGTGTCTAACGGAGCGCGCTAAAGAGATATCTGCCTTCATCACTCCTTTTGGACTTTTCAGATATGAACGCCTTCCTTTCGGACTATGTAATGCCCCGGCCACCTTTCAAAGAGCTGTCAACCGTGTCATCCAGGGCTTGGATAACACATACGCCTACCTGGACGATATCGTCGTAGCCTCCAACTCCTGTAGTGAACATCTGCTCCAGCTGCGACGTCTGTTCTCCAAGCTCCTGACAGCCGGCCTCACCATCAACCTGGGCAAGTCCACTTTCGCGAAAGGTAAAGTGCGTTATCTGGGTCATGTTATTGGGAGTGGCAGCATAGCTCCGTTAGACTCACACACTCAAGCCATCCAACAGTATCCACAGCCTACCACCAGGAAGCAGCTCCTGCGCTTCCTTGGTCTTGCCTCTTACTACCGTAGGTTTGTGAGGAATTTCAGTACAGTCGCCACACCTCTAATTCTATTAACCAGTCCCAAGCAACGGTATAATTGGACCATACAGCAAACCGTTGCTTTCGAACAACTCAAATTCCTCCTCTGTTCTAACCCCATTCTCGCCTCTCCAGATATCACCAAGCCTTTCGTCCTTCATGTCGACGCCAGTGATACCGGCGTTGGTGGTGTCCTGATGCAACAACGAGGCGAGGAGGTTCTACCTGTCAGCTACTACAGCTACAAACTGAAACTACACCAGAGGAACTACAGCACTATTGAAAAGGAGCTACTATCCATCGTCCTGAACCTCCAACACTTCGCTCCGTACCTACAAGGCGCCAGGTCTACCACCATCTTCTCAGACCACAACCCTCTCCGCTTCCTACATCAAGCCCAATTCACCAACCAGCGTCTTCTACGATGGGCTCTGTATTTACAAGACTTCAACCTGGAGATCCGCTATATCAAGGGTTCTGACAACACCATAGCCGATGCCCTCTCCAGAGTTTATGAAGTAGAAGCGACTCCATCCATTACTCCACCACATAACGACGTACTTCTTCCAGAACCGCAGGCTTCGGGGGAGAGTTGTGACGATAATCTCCTTCAAGAGATTGAGCCTGCTCTTCCCTCCACAATTACGTCGTTGAAATTATATAAAACTACTATGGAAGAAATGTCCAACAACGACAACAACACCAGCAAGGTTTGCCAGAGCGCAAAACGTATGCAGCCAGACACCTGTTCAGACTCAAACCGCCAAACTACCTGTTGATCGCTACCGGCTCCGCTGATTGGTCGCCGGTCTGGCTGCAACTGCACTCGCCCCCCCATACTACTTGATGTCTGGGGTCGCCACGACCTCAGACCTCAGAATATTCAGTGCTTTCGTGGTTACCACTCCTCCCGGCTAGACGTTAGCGTGTACTGAGAGAGGTGGTAGCTTAAAGCCAATATTCCAGCACCTTCCCTTTATTTTGTGTTGCACTTCTTGTTATTTTATCTTAACGTAACTTTTCATTGTGTCATTTAATTATTCTTATTATTTTGATTGATTGATTTTATTATACAAATTTGTTTGTCCATTTTTTCATGTTTTGATTTATTTAACGTAATTAAAATTTCATTGTTAAAGTTTACTTGTGTTTTGTGTGTCTTCTCCTTACCTTACCACAGACGAAGTTCCAGTTTTTTCTATTTTTTTTTATAACTATGTGACGAGGCCATACCCCTAGCCTTAAACAGCCGAACACCAACGCGTTACCGTCACAATATATATATATATATATATATATATATATATATATATATATATATATATATATATATATATATATATATATATATATATATAAATGCATATACATAAGTGTTTGTGTCACCCCTCTGTTCCCCCCTCCCCGACCCATACCTTCAAGTGTGTACCGTCACCCAACCCACATGTCGAGAGGTGCCGGTCTGCCCCCCTCTGCCCCACCCAACCGCGACCACCACCTCCCTGTATCTACCCCCACACTACGTCCAGCGCCCACCCAGCATCTGACCCAGCCCTCCCAGCGCCCACCCCGCGCCCACCCGGCGCCCACCCGACGCCCACCCGGCGCCCGCCCAGCACCCACCCAGCGTGCCCAGCGTCCGCCTAGCATCCACCCAGCGCCCGAGGATGTCGCAGGTCACGAATCACAGCCAGGCTTTTCTCAGCCAAGAGGAGCCATCAACCAGCATCAGGTACGGCACATGCCAAGTGTGTGACAAGGTGGGGCGTCTCAAGACCAACGAGGGTGTGCGCAAACATTCCCACAACGGAACGGATTGTCTGGGTAGGTGGCGCCCTCCCAAAGAGAGTATCAATCAAGGCCCCACACCAGTAGTCAGGGAAAACACCTCGAACAGCTTCATTTCGACTGAGAATCTACTAGAAGCCATCAAAGCGACATCGGTTGGAACCTTGCAGCACATCCCCAAAGCTGCTCGCTCCCAAGCGGCAGCTAAACTATCCAGCCTCTTGAAAAAGGTTAATGACTCTCCCGGAACCATCCAAGCATGGCATAATCTTCTCTTGTTTGAAAACATATACCTAGCTGTCCCTGCAAGGAGAGACAAATCATTAGCTTCCTCAGTCATTATGGCTATAAATAGTTTTCCTAGAGAGGACAACCAGGCACCCCTCCCCACCCGTGCCAAAAACACCCACGGCAGAAAAGGTATCAACAGCAGAACCGAGGCATCCAAAATCAGGGCAACAGTCAGCAGGAAAATAGAAGAAGGCAACACAATAGGGGCGATCAGAGTCATCACCAGTGAAGACACAGTTGCCACCAGAGACGCTAATACAGCACAATCCCTAAGAGAAAAACACCCACACAGAGCTCCTCGTGATGACAGTGTTCCTCTGTCATCACGAGCAGAACCCCTGTGTGTGCTCGAATCCATGGTGCATAAAGCAGCTTTATCCTTCCCACCAGGATCAGCAGGCGGGTTCACAGGTCTAAGACCCAATCACATCAAACAAATGCTCAACCATGCACTGGGAGACATTGCACAGGGCCTCCTGGTGGAATTAACTAGATTCTCCAACATATGTCTAGCTGGCAACATACCAGAGACCATATGGCCTATCTTTTTTGGTGCTTCACTCTGTGCCCTGAGGAAAAAAGATGGAGGAATCAGACCGATAGCTGTAGGCAATTTACTCCGGCGCCTCGTCGCTAAGGCTGCTGCTAGAGCAGTTAGTCAGGCAGCAGCAGACATGCTAAAGTCAAAACAACTTGGGTTTGGCCTTCCCCAAGGGTGTGAGGCAGCGGCTCATGCAGCTAGAGCCTACATTGCCAACATTACGGATGAAAAAGCCCTGATAAAACTGGACTTCAAAAATGCTTTCAATCTGGTTAGAAGGGATGCAGTACTCAGTGCGGTTCATCGGCTTTTTCCTTCCCTCTACCCGTTTGTAAACTCATGTTACAGCAAGAATCTCTCTTTGCTTTTCGGGGAACATGAAATTGAGTCACAAGAAGGTGTCCAACAGGGTGACTCGCTTGCTCCTTTTCTTTTCTGCCTAGTTATCAAGGAAGTCACCCATAACCTGTCCTGTGAGCTCAACATTTGGTTTTTGGATGATGGTACTCTAGCCGGCGCCCCAGCCTCACTCTTGGACGACATAAGAATAATTCAGGAGCAAGGAGCAAGTCTAGGCCTCACTCTGAACTCTTCCAAGTGCGAAATAACCTCCACCAACCAGAACATAATAGAGCAAATAAAGGTTGTTTTGCCTGATATTCACGTAACCAACCCTAAGGACAGCACACTCCTAGGTGCTCCTCTTGGAGGGAATGCCATCAACGAGGTCCTTGGTAAGAAGATCACTGACCTGAAGAGGATGAACGAGAGGATTGAAGACATCGATGCTCATGATGCACTTTACCTCATCACCAGATGCTTGTCCCTCCCCAGGCTGACCTACTTTCTTAGATGTTCGCCATCTTTCAATAATATTAAATTAGAGGAGTACGATAGCTTGCTGAAATCAATGCTAGAAAAAACCCTCAACCTTTCTCTCAGCAACTCACAGTGGAAACAGGCCTCCCTTCCTGTCAGACTCGGGGGCCTCGGCATGCGCACAGCAACACAAATCGCGGTACTAGCATTTCTGTCCTCTTCGGTGGCGTCTGACAACTTGGCGAAGGAAATCCTTCCCGAGCACCTAGCTCAACGGGCAGGGATACATGATCCCAGCTTTGCAGACTGCACCACCAAATGGGTCTCTCTCGCAGGACCAGCATCCCAACCACTGCTTTCTGAAGCACATAAGCAATCTAGCTGGGATCGCCCCATTGCCGACCAAGAAGCTGCGACAACACCACATGATATTGCCCGACTTAAAACTGTAGCAGCTCCCCATGCAGGGGACTTCCTACTAGCAACCCCAATGTCAGCAACCGGCACTCGTCTCACACCGCAGGCCCTCTGAATTGTTGTGGCTCTCTGCCTCGCTGCCCCAATCCACACCGAATACAGGTGTATTTGCGGCGAGGCAGAGGCCGACAGGTACGGACGGCATGGCCTTCTCTGCCAAAGGACAGGAGGATGGCATGCAAGACACGGCGAGGTTAACGACATTATCAAGAGAAGCCTTACCACGGCCAGTTGTCCAGCAGAGAGAGAGCCCTGTTACCTAATGCCCTGCAACTCAGATGAGCCTGTCGGTCGCCCAGACGGGATCACGGTGAACCCCTGGAAGAATGGTAGACAGTTGGTGTGGGACTACACTTGCGTTTCAACCTTAGCCAACACCTATGTTAACTTCAGTGCTGCACAGGCAGGGGGTGCTGCTAATCACCGGGAAACAGCCAAGTCGCGTCAATATGGAGACCTTGATCACCACTACAATTTTGTCCCCATTGCCTCAGAGACACTTGGTGCCTAGGGTAAAAGTGCTGCAAGTTTTTTGAAGGAACTGGGGTCAAAGCTAATTGAAACAACTAGAGACCCTAGAGCCGCCAGTTTTCTCTTTCAGCACCTTAGTGTGGCGATCCAGAGAGGAAATGCTCACTGCATCCATGGTTTCTGCCCGCCATCTGAGGAGCTGGAGGAGCTGTACAACTTGTGACAAGTAGCCCTGTACCTCGCATGTAACCAATGTTGTAACCCTTTTTGTGTAATGAAATTTTAAATAAAGTTAGATATATATACACACACACACACACACACACACACTAAAAGAATAGGGGTGGTAGGGGAAGAAAATATCAAAGTGTTCAGTGAGGATCCACAAGGTCTTCTCTGAGTACTAATTATTTTCTTCTCCTAGGCTATGGGTCCCTATACTTGCACTAGAGGTGGTACCCCATTTAGGTTTAAAACAAAAAAATTATATATATATATATATATATATATATATATATATTTATTTATATATATATATATATATATATATATATATATATATATATATATATATATATATATATGTCGTACCTAGTAGCCAGAACGCACTTCTATGCCTACTATGCAAGGCCCGATTTGCCTAATAAGCCAAGTTTTCATGAATTAATTGTTTTTCGACTACTTAACCTACCTAACCTAACCTAACTTTTTCGTCTACCTAACCTAACCTAACCTATAAAGATAGGTTAGGTTAGGTTAGGTAGGGTTGGTTAGGTTCGGTCATATATCTACGTTAATTTTAACTCCAATAAAAAAAATTGACCTCATACATAATGAAATGGATAGCTTTATCATTTCATAAGAAAAAAATTAGAGAAAATATATTAATTCAGGAAAACTTGGCTTATTAGGCAAATTGGGCCTTGAATAGTAGGCCAAAAAGTGCGTTCTGGCTACTAGGTACGACATATATATATATATATATATATATATATATATATATATATATATATATATATATATATATATATATATATATATATATATATATCTATATCTCGTATCTAGTAGCCAGAACGCACTTCTCAGCCTACTATGCAGGGCCCGATTTGCCTAATAAGCCAAGTTTTCATGAATTATTTGTTTTTCGACTACCTAACCTACCTAACCTAACCTAACCTAACTTTATCCACTACCTAACCTAACCTATAAAGACAGGTTAGGTTAGGTTAGGTAGGGTTGGTTAGGTTCGGTCATATCTCTACGTTAATTTTAACTCCAATAAAATTAAAATTGACCTCATACATAATGAAATGGGTTGCTTTATCATTTCATAAGAAAAAAATTAGAGAAAATGTATTAATTCAGGAAAATATGGCTTATTAGGCAAATCAGGCCCTGCATAGTAGGCCGAGAAGTGCATTCTGGCTACTAGGTACGACATATATATATATATATATATATATATATATATATATATATATATATATATATATATATATATATATATATATATTTATGTTGTACCTAGTAGCCAGAACGTCGCACTCTGCCTACTATGCAAGGGCCGATTTGCCTAATAGGCAAAGTTTTCCTGAATTTATATATTTTTCTAGTTTTTTTCTTACGAAATGATAAATCTGTCCATTTCATTATGTATAGGTCATTTTTTTTAAATTTGAGTTAAAACTAACGTAGATATATGACCGAACCTAACCAACCCTACCTAACCTAACCTAACCTATCTCAACGTAACCTAAACTAACACAACTAAGTCTATAATTTATGTTCCTAATATAATATAATAATAATAATAATTCAAATAAACTAATTGGAAACGATTTATGGAAAATAAAGAAAATCATTATACTATTACACAAATCGAGCCTTGCATAGTAGGCTGAGAAGTGCGTTCTGGCTAATAGGTACGACATATATATATATATATATATATATATATATATATATATATATATATATATATATATATATATATATATATATATATATATGCGAACAAGCCTGAATGGTCCCCAGGACAATATGCAACTGAAAACTCACACCCCAGAAGTGACTCGAACCCATACTCCCAGGAGCAAACGCAACTGGTATGTACAAGACGCCTTAATCCACTTGACCATCACGACCGGACATAATGAGGTGATAGCCGAGGCTATTTGAACCACCCCACCGCCGGCACTCGGATAGTAATCTTGGGCATAGCATTTTACCAAATCACCTCATTCTTTGGGGCACACGTGAGGAACACAAATGCGAACAAGCCTGAATGGTCCCCAGGACAATATGCAACTGAAAACTCACACCCCAGAAGTGACTCGAACCCATACTCCCAGGAGCAAACGCAACTGGTATGTACAAGACGCCTTAATCCACTTGACCTTCACGACCGGACATAATGAGGTGATAACCGAGGCTATTTGAACCACCCCACCGCCGGCACTCGGATAGTAATCTTGGGCATAGCATTTTAAGAAATCACCTCATTCTTTGGGGCACACATGAGGAACACAAATGTGAACAAGCCTGAATGGTCCCCAGGACAATATGCAACTGAAAACTCACACCCCAGAAGTGACTCAAATAGCCTCGGCTATCACCTCATTATGTCTGGTCGTGATGGTCAAGTGGATTAAGGCGTCTTGTACATACCAGTTGCGTTTGCTCTTGGGAGTATGGGTTCGAGTCACTTCTGGGGTGTGAGTTTTCAGTTGCATATTGTCCTGGGGACCATTCAGGCTTGTTCGCATTTGTGTTCCTCACGTGTGCCCCAAAGAATGAGGTGATTTGGTAAAATGCTATGCCCAAGATTACTATCCGAGTGCCGGCGGTGGGGTGGTTCAAATAGCCTCGGCTATCACCTCATTATGTCCGGTCGTGATGGTCAAGTGGATTAAGGCGTCTTGCATATATATGTGTATATATATATATATATATATATATATATATTTTATTAAATATGACCGAAAAAGTAAGATTAATAATTCTAACACGAATTTTCTCAATCTTTCGTACATTATGCTTCACTGTTGGAGGTAAATCAAAAATCACTTCTCCAAAATTCATTTTTATTTCTAGTCTGACGCGACACGGGCGCGTTTCGTAAAACTTATTACATTTTCAAAGACTTCACAAATACACAACTGATTAGAACTTGCGTTTCCCTGATTTTATATCTACATTTGAGTGAGGTGGGAAGGGTGATGTGGCATTACATTTGAGTAAGGTGGGAAGGATGATGTGGCATTAGAGGATATTAATAGGGTATTAAAAGTATCAACACAAGACAGAACACGAAACAATGGATATTGAATAGAAGTGTTTGTAGAAAGCCTATTGGTCCATATTTCTTGATGCTTCTATATTGGAGCGGAGTCTTGAGGTGGGTAGAATATAGTTGTGCAATAATTGGCTGTTGATTGCTGGTGTTGACTTCTTGATGTGTAGTGCCTCGCAAACGTCGAGCCGCCTGCTATCGCTGTATCTATCGATGATTTCTGTGTTGTTTACTAGGATTTCTCTGGCGATGGTTTGGTTATGGGAAGAGATTATATGTTCCTTAATGGAGCCCTGTTGTTTAATGGAGCCTGTTGTAATGGAGCCCTAGGCGTTTAACGATGCATAAACAACAGGGCTCCATTAAGGAACATATAATCTCTTCCCATAACCAAACCATCGCCAGAGAAATCCTAGTAAACAACACAGAAATCATCGATAGATACAGCGATAGCAGGCGGCTCGACGTTTGCGAGGCACTACACATCAAGAAGTCAACACCAGCAATCAACAGCCAATTATTGCACAACTATATTCTACCCACCTCAAGACTCCGCTCCAATATAGAAGCATCAAGAAATATGGACCAATAGGCTTTCTACAAACACTTCTATTCAATATCCATTGTTTCGTGTTCTGTCTTGTGTTGATACTTTTAATACCCTATTAATATCCTCTAATGCCACATCATCCTTCCCACCTTACTCAAATGTAATGCCACATCACCCTTCCCACCTCACTCAAATGTAGATATAAAATCAGGGAAACGCAAGTTCTAATCAGTTGTGTATTTGTGAAGTCTTTGAAAATGTAATAAGTTTTACGAAACGCGCCCGTGTCGCGTCAGACTAGAAATAAAAATGAATTTTGGAGAAGTGATTTTTGATTTACCTCCAACAGTGAAGCATAATGTACGAAAGATTGAGAAAATTCGTGTTAGAATTATTAATCTTACTTTTTCGGTCATATTTAATAAAATATGTCTACAGGAAAGACTGCTACCAAAATATACTAATATATATATATATATATATATATATATATATATATATATATATATATATATATATATATATATATTGTACCTAGTAGCCAGAAGGTCGTACTCGGCCTACTATGCAACTCCCGATTTGCCTAATAGGCCAAGTTTTCCTGACATATATTTTTGTTCTTATGAAATGATAAATCTGTCCATTTCATTGTTCATAAGTTAATTTTGTTAAAATTGAGTTAAAACTAACGTAGATATATGACCGAACCTAACCAACCCTACCTAACCTAACCTAACCTATACACAAGGGTTCTTAACTCTTAGGTTCTAACCTAACCTTGATACACAAGAGTTCTTACATTCTTGAACAGCCACTAGCACCATAGCGTTTCTGGCAGATCCTTAATCCTAATTTTTCCTGGAATACGACCTGCCAAATGGCTTAACAACTAGGTACCCATTCACTGCTAGATGAACAGTCACAGTTAAGGACTGGGGCCCAGTAAATCCTCCCCCGGCCAGAATACAAACCCAGACCAAATCGCACGCGAAGCGCCGGGCGAATGTGTTACCACTGCGTCACAGGAACTGCACTGGCTCTGTTTCCTTATCCAACCTAATTTATCACCAGTCTTTTGTGAGGTAGAGCATCGAAGGCTTTGCTCATGACATAATACACTAACGCCTTGGTACTGTTATGAACCCCAAGGTAGTGTACTGAAGCGAGTCTATCAGGTGAGAGTTATTCCTGCATGCCGGACCAGAGAATAGGAAGTCAACGGCAGGAAGTTTATTAAATAAACGCCAGTCAGTAACTTAAAAGAATACAAGCAGAGGATGAGCATCTGATAAAAGTTAGATGGAATGAGATGTTGACATTTTATGACATGACGCAAACAGAGGTCATAACGCTTGAGTTAATACAGTTGTCAGGAATGGACGTACGTCAATGACCTCCTGGGAAGAAGGGAGAATATAGTTCTGTGTTGTAGTTGAGTGAGGGCTACTTGTTATCAAGTGTGAGGAAGCAGCAGGGACGTCGTATGCCATTTCTCTGTGATCGTGAAGATATTAGAGGTGACCTGAAGCCTAAAGGGTGGTCGTGTCCTGTATGGACTCTTATGTGAGATATTCCTTTGAGTGAAGGGAAGTAAGCAGGTGTTTCTGTGTGAAGCCTGGCAAGCGACTTCGTGTGCTCAAATCAGGACTGAAAGAAGCTTTGAGGGACAGTCCTAAAGGATTTTGTTGGACGACCAAGAGTAACGCCATGTTGGTGTGTGAGGGCAAGCGTCGTCACGTTCTAAAATTCTGCAGTAAGCTCACTTAATTAATTGATAGATTGTTTACCAGTGTTCGATCATATGCCCAGCAATCGTAGAAAACGAATATGAATATAGGTTAGAGATTTTATAAGGATAGTGAACAGATATAAGGATTTAAAGATGAGTGGACATGCTGGGGACAAGAGCAACACATCCTCACTTGCCTGAGGTCAGACAGCGACTGAGGCGCGGAGCCCAGGGCGGCACCTGGTGATTGATTTCAGCATGGACTCGTCCGAAAATAGGGGAGATTCACCGTGACAGAGCCGGAGTCCAGAAAGGAATATCGGAAGGAGGAATTTATTTAGTGTAAATGTTTGTATTTATATTTCATTAGGAAAACATGTAATTATGGATTGGTAATGGAATTACAGGTTTGTATGGGAGAAGTTAGTGGAGGAGCTTTGCGTCTGAGGAAGATTATATGGTGAACTCCAAGTGTAGAATGAAATTCAAGAGTGAAGCAGAACTTCAAGTTGAGGAGTAGAACTCCATTGGTAGAGTGGAACTTCGAGTGTAGGGGAGCTACAAGTTTCTTTTGTGCAGCTGCAAAGAGGAGCTTCACAGGCATTTGGGTGGGACTTCATTTGCATCAGATATTGGAAGGACTGCAGAAGTACCTACCTGATTTTGAAGACCCAGACATATATTCTTGGTGGTGGACCTCAGGACATAGATCAGAGCACCGTATGGACACATTAATATGTATGAGGGAGTGCTTGATTGCACATTGGTATGAAAACGCACTATAAAGTGAGAAATTGATTTCTTTTCTTGATGGGTATATTTTTAAGTGCCAGGTATTCAATCCCAAGTTGTTGGAGATATTTTTATGTGTCAGGTATTCAGCGTCAAACAGTGAGGAGGCACTAGGTTCTACATCATAAAGGGGATTTAGGAGATCATCCCATAATGAGGAGAGTGTGGAGGAGTCACGGCGACTCGAGAGAGTGTGTACATATGACCAATAGGCCAGTTCGGAGCCGCACCCCAAATAAAGGTGACATTGAACCCCTCTCCGAGTGTACGGCGATTACAAGCGGGTGATCTCCCAACTTATTATATGGACTCCAGTGTCTATTGCTGATCGACTGACGGCAGCAGCAAGGTGGTTGCCGTGGTTGAACATACTTTTATCAGGGAGTGGCTGAGGTCTCTGTTCAACAGTAAGTAAAGTATTGGTTAAGTTCAGTAACCAGTTTCTAAAATCCCCAACTCCCTAATAGTACACTAAAGAAATTGTCCAGCAAGTGGTTACCAGAGTTAAACTTTTTCAAATACATAGTAATGAAGCTGGGTACTGGGAACAGAAGACCAAACACAAAAAATCAAGGTACGTCCGTGAACACCAAACTGACGTCATAGTGCTACAGGAGACGATGGTAGGTGATGACTTCAACCCAAGGTTCAGCGGTTATCGCAAGTTCTCCCGGCCCTCAGGGGAAAGAAAACGGGGTCTCATCACTTTCGTAAATAACAACATTCCCGCACAGATTATTGATGACCTGCACATGGGGGATGAGTATGAATCACTGGGAGTAACCCTTTACTTAAACAATAATGCCTTACATATAATCAACCTATATGTGCCACAGAGTATGCGCTCCGTCATAGACTATGCCGCACCAGTTCTGTGCACTTATTCCCAAAACGATATGAAAAAAACTTGAAAGAATACAAAATGAAGCCTTGACAATCATTCTTGGAGTTCCAAGAACTGCCAAAACGTCTAATCTACGAGAGGAGTTGTCCCTTCCCAGTGTTAAGAGCAGAAATAACAAACTGAATGCTAAGCTTGCAATTAGGATAGCCAGATATCCCTATTACAATCATATTGCCAAGAAAAAACTGAGTTCTGTGCTACTTACAGGATGAAAGAGGAGAAGCAGAAAATGGCTTCCCAGATCAGTCTGCTACCTCGAAGAGCTTCACCTGCTTGAACAAGCCCGTGAGCTCATGCCTGTAGAGAGGTTACCTCCCTGGGAGGATGACTCATGCAAGATTATTATCAATGAAATGACAACGAAAAAGTCCAATATGATACCACAAGAAATGAGGCACAATTATCTTGAGGAAATGGATAAAGAAACCGGAAATGAATTAGATAAAATCTACACTGATGGGTCATCTAATCCTACAATGGCAGGGCTGGTGCAGCATACACTGTAATTAGGAATAATGCCTTAATGCTTTAAATAAACGCAAGTAAAAAAAAGAGCAAGCATTGAGAACTATGCCTCTTCAACGCAAGCAGAACTAACTGCCATTTTAATTTTTTTTTTTAATTTTGCCCTAAGGGGCGAGTTTATTCGGCAGCGCCAGTAAAACGACATTTTATACCGAATATGTAACAATTAGTGAAAACGGCAAAGGGTCAGGTTCCCCCCCCCCCTAGAGTTTTCAAAATATCGGAAATATTGCAAATCTGACTCATAAGCGTTATTTTTCAGTCGAATTCTGGCTTACTGCACATATTTGGAGTTTGAAATTATGACTTTTTATACCGAAAATATGCCAATTAGTGAAAACGGCGATGGGTGACATTTTGCCCAAACCCCTCCTAAAGTTTTCAAAATATTGGATATATCGCAAATCTGACTCAGGAGCGGTATTTATGACCCGAATTCTGGCTCACTACACATATTTGGGGTTTGAAATTACGATATTTTATACTGAAAAAATGCAAAATTAGTGAAAACAGCGATGAGTCACATTTTGCCAAAACCACACTACAGTTTTCAAAATATCGGATATATTGCAAATCTGACTCATGAGCTTTATTTTTGAGCCGAATTCTGGGTCACTGCACATATTTGGAGTTTGAAATTATGAATTTAATACCGAAAATAAGCCAATTAGTGAAAACGGCGAAGGGTCACATTTTGCCCAAACCCCTGTACAGTTTTCATAATATTGGAAATAGCGCATATCTGACTCATGAGTTTTATTTTTTAGCCTAACTCTGGCTCACTGTACATATTGAAGTGTGAAGCTATGCCAATTAGAGAAAACAGCGATGAGTCAAAATTGGCCCCCCCCCCACACACACATTTTTCAAAATATCGGAATTATCGCATATCGAACTCATGAGCGTTATTTTTTAGTCGAATTCTGGCTCACTGCCCATATGTGAAGTGTGAAATTACGAATTTTTATTCCGAAAATAAGTCAATTAATGAAAACAGCGATGGATCACATTTTGCCCAAATCCCCTTGCAGTTTTCAAAATATCGGAATTTTGCAAATCTGACTCATGAGCGTCATTTTTTAGTTAAATTCTGGCTCACTACACATATTTGGAGTTTGAAATTACGACTTTTTATACCGAAAATATGGCAATAAGTGAAAACAACGATGGGTGACATTTTGCCTAAACCCACCTACAGTTTTCAAAATATCGAAGATATAGCAAATCTGACTCATGAGCGTTATTTTTTAGAAAAATTCTGGTTCGCTATACATATGTGAAGTTTGAAATTACGAATTTTTATTCCGAAAATATGCCAATTAGTGAAAACAGCGATGGATGACATTTTGCCCAACACCCTCTGCAATTTACAAAATACCGGAGATTTTGCAAATCTGACTCATGAGCGGTATTTTGAAGTTAAATACCTGATACACTGCACATTTTTGGAGTTTGAAATTACAAATTTTTATACCGAAAATATGCCAATTAGTGAAAACAGCGATGGGTGACATTTTGCCCAAACCCCCGTACAGTTTTCAAAATATCGGAAATATTCGAAATCTGACTCATGAGCGTTATGCCCGCTTGGGGACTGTAAGCCCCAAAGAACTCAGTACATCTCGGTACATCTCAGTATATATATATATATATATATATATATATATATATATATATATATATATATATATATATATATATATATATATATATATATATATATGTCGTACCTAGTAGCCAGAACTCACTTCTCAGCCTACTATTCAAGGCCCGATTTGCCTAATAAGCCAAGTTTTCCTGAATTAATATATTTACTATAGTTTTTTTCTTATGAAATGATAAAGCAACCCTTTTCTCTATGTATGAGGTCAATTTTTTTTTATTGGAGTTAAAATTAACGTAGATATATGACCGAACCTAACCAACCCTACCTAACCTAACCTAACCTATATTTATAGGTAAGGTTAGGTTAGGTAGCCAAAAAAAGCTAGGTTAGGTTAGGTTAGGTAGGTTAGGTAGACGAAAAAACATTAATTCATGAAAACTTGGCTTATTAGGCAAATCGGGCCTTGAATAGTAGGCTGAGAAGTGCGTTCTGGCTATTAGGTACGACATATATATATATATATATATATTATATATATGCAATTAACGATCACGAAACACATCATTTGTATGCGGAAAACCCACAGAGAAATGGAAAAAGAGAGATGAACGTTTCGGCCGATCTGGGCCTTTGTCAACACCGGACTGAAAGAAATCACAAAGGAAGAGTGGAGGCAGACACTAGATCCTGATCACCATCTCCTGGGGAAAGAATTAACCAGAAAAAAGTATAGATTAGCTTAGAGTGGTCAGAAGGATATAAGCGGTAGGAATAAAAGA
The DNA here is from genome assembly GCF_040958095.1 of Procambarus clarkii. Taxonomy (NCBI): domain Eukaryota; kingdom Metazoa; phylum Arthropoda; class Malacostraca; order Decapoda; family Cambaridae; genus Procambarus; species Procambarus clarkii. The sequence goes on along the minus strand of NC_091212.1, from coordinate 2,208,115 downwards.
TTAAAGAAAAAGCCTCATTGAACCCACAAATATATTAATATAATATTGTTATGAGACAATGTAACTCTCTCTATCATAGTTTTTTCTTAAACTGTTGTGCAATATTGCAATCAACAATCAATAACAGCCAATCAATAGCCAATTAATGCACAACTACGTTCTACCCACTTCAAGACCCCGAACCAATATGGAAGCAGCAAGAGGAAGTAAGGGCCAATAGGCCTTCTGCAGTTACCTCGATTCATATGTTCACTTATCCAATTTGTACCCATTGTTTCGTGTTCTGTCTTGTGTTTGTCACTTCACCCAAAACTTTTGTACCATATCACCTCATCCAATAGAGTATAAGTACGAAGAATTTGTGTGTAAATTAAGTCTTTGAAAATGTAATACGAACTACGAAACGCGTTCAGGCGTCACACAATTAAAAAATGAATTTTGGAGAATTGTTATTTTTATTACCACCGACAGTGAAGAAAAACATAAGAAACATTGAGAAAATTCGGGTTAGAATTATTAATCTTACCTTTTCGGTCATATTCAACAACATATGTTTACAAGAAAGACTGCTACCAATATATAAATATATATATATATATATATATATATATATATATATATATATATATATATATATATATATATATATATATATATATATATATATATATATATATATATTGGTGTATACTGGCAGCAGGTTTTCTTTTATGCATGTCTCATTGAATATGTCAGCATATTCCGTATTTACTATTTTCTGATTTAGGGCTTCTATCCCTCTTACATCAGGAACCCTAATGCTCTTGCATCAGGGTTCAGCTGGAAGAGGTGTTCACTAAAAGTCATGTTTTTTTTAGGTGAAGAAAATAATTGAATAACTGAAGAATATATTACACTAATTACAAAATCGCACGACGTTTCGAACCTCCATGGTTCATTCTCAAGTGAAAAGAAATTACAGAACTCGTTAATTTATACCAATACGGGGACAGGTGATAAAACAAGTACAATAAAGGAAAAGTCCAGGGGATAACAAGGGAACTGTTACTTGCGTACAGGCGGACACCGTCCCCAACCACTCCCTGACAGAGCAACAACCGACCTCGGCAGCCACACTCCCGCTACCGTCGGTCGACCAACAATGGACACTGGAGTGCCTGTAATTTACCTAAGAGACCGCCTTGTACGCAATGTAGGGTGGTAAGAGACCCCCTGGAAGTGATTATTTGTGACCCCTGTCAGCGTGTTGCTGAAGCTCTCTGTCAGGGTGTTACAGGAGAGCGGGTGTGGGGTGTTGGGACATCGTGAATATACGGTGTGTGTGGACTGGCCCATGTTGAGGAAGGTGAACTTGCCGGTGATTACCATTGTGCGTGGACGACGTATACTTGAAGATAGTGGACTCACCGGGATTGGGAGAACACTGCAGATATAATAAGTGTCGTTGGTGAAAGCGACACAGCGTACATATCTGCAGTTATACTACGATAGATAATATATTGGTGAAGGTGTAATTGTGTATTGTTTACCCCCCCCCCCCCCCGGCCCACCCTTATTCTTTGCACTGTTACTTGCCATCGCCCATTCTTGAGAATTTACTATTGACGTGGAGTAGAATTATAGAAGAAGAGGCTATAAGGCACATATTATGCAGAAAGAACTCAATTACTGGCTTAAGCAGGCCGTAAAATACCCACACACACTCACACACGCACACATACACACACACACACACACACACAGGTGACGGTGAGTAGGTGAGTACACCTAGGTGAGTAAATAAATGGGTGTCACCTAAAATAGGTGAGTACACACACAGACTTAGGTAATTACACACGCACGCGCGCACACACACACACACACGCACACACACACACACACACACACACACACACACACACACACACACACACACACACACACACAGTACACAGGTAGGACAGTAGGACGGCGGTCACTGAACAAGGGTAGGACGTGCAGTCCGCGAATTACTTCAATATTCTCGGGATATTTACGTACCAGTGAGCCCAAAACATAGTTTTTGGTCATATGAAAGGTACAGCAACGCCGTGATAACGCAACATAGTGAATTCTTATAACGTTTGATAAGAAAAAAAATTTAAAAAGAACGAGATTGTGGCAAGACGGTGGCACCAGAGGCCGCGAAGGGAAGAGTTTGGACCACCACGTGGGAGGACCTCTGGCGGGGACGTCAACAACAATATCGGACATCGCTTCACAAATCACCTAATTGTGCTGTGGGATGCTTACTCGGAGGTGAGTGCCTCTCAAAGTCAGTCATATAAGGTGTACAGTGTTTTTTTTATATAGTAATTAGCTTTGAACATAAGTTACTTAAAATACGAAAAAGTAGCTCAAGAGCCTCAGCTTGGTACTAGCTTCTCACACCTGTGTGTTACATTACACCGCCACTGACTAGACCTACCCCCCCCCCCTCTTCCTCACCACAACAAGCCAGTGTAAACACACACACATGCATGCACGCACACACTGGTGACCACTCACCCTCACCCCTCACGTTCCCACGCCTTACACTGCCCCAAGACACCCCCCTACCCCTCCCCCTATAAACAAACACCCCTGCACTCAACACACACACACACACACACACACACACACACACACACACACACACACACACACACACACACACACACACGCGCGCACGCGCGCGTGCACACACACACACACGCGCACACACGCACACACACACAACCTCTCTCTGTACCCTCCCGCACTAACCCACCCCCACACACCCTCTCCATCCCCCTCCCTCACTTCCACCTTCCACCTCTCACCATATACTCACACACCTCTCTCTCTCTCTCTCTCTCTCTCTCTCTCTCTCTCTCTCTCTCTCTCTCTCTCTCTCTCTCTCCTCCCCCTCTCTCTCCCCCCCCCTCTCTCTCTCTCTCTCCCCCCTCTCTCTCTCTCTCTCTCCCTCCCCCTTTCTCTCCCTCTTCCCCTCTCTCTCCCTCTCCCCCTCTCTCTCCCTCTCCCCCTCTCCCTCCCTCCCCCCTCTCTCTCCCTCCCCCTCTCTCTCCCTCCCCTCTCTCTCTCCCTCCCCTCTCTCGCTCCCACCCCTCTCTCTCTTCCTCCCCCCCCCCTCTCTCTCTTCCTCCCCCCCCTCTCTCTCTTCCTCCCCCCCTCTCTCTCCCTCCCCCCCTCTCTCTCCCTCCCCCCCTCTCTCTCTCTCTCTCTCGCTCTCTCTCTCTCTCTCTCTCTCTCTCTCTCTCTCTCTCTCTCTCTCTCTCTCTCTCTCTCTCTCTCTCTCTCTCTCTCTCTCTCTCTCACACACACACTCATAGGGAAATCATGGAAGGGAGACGAACTCTGACTGCCAAACGCAGGACATTCACAACTGGAACAAACACAGAGGATGGGATGGAACAGGAAGCCTGGATGAAGGAAGTACTCCAGCAAATGCAGAATGAATTCAGTGAAGGACTGAGGGTAATGAGGGAGACAGTAGCCAACCTGCAAGATGATTTAAGGGCAGCAAAGGAGAAGATAAGATACCTAAAGGAGACTCTTCCACAATACCAGGCACAAACCGTACCCCAGGGAGATGGGAATGCTACTGTGGAGGGGACCACCACAACCCAGATCTCATTTGCTGAAATGCTTAAAAAGAGCCCTGAAGCTAGGTCTGCGGTTAAGGAAGTTGCCATGGAAGTGGCTTCCTCTCAGGAAGCAGCTAGATGTACTAGCCGGCTGATTGAGAGAAATAGAGCAGTAGTAGTAGCAGGCATTAAAGAACAAACAGGGACCAGACCAAAGGAGCGGAGAGACAAGGACAAAAACATGATTAAAGAGATCCTTAAAGAGGTAAGGATGGAGGGAGCTGAGCGAAATGTTGAAAAGGTTTTCAGGCTTGGAAAGTACAACAAGGACAGAGACCGAATGATAAAGGTGGTTTTCATGAGCGAAATCGCGAAAGAGGAACTGCTAGCAAGGAAGTGTTGTCTAAAAGGTGTAGAGAAGTTCAAGAAAATATTCCTGCAGAGGGATATGACAAGGGAAGAGAGAATACGGACAGCAGACGCGAGGAAGGAGCGCAGGGAGAGAGAAGGAAATCAGAGTACCACAACCCAGAACCCTACAATCCCAGAAGGAAGTGGAGAACCCTCCTCAAACAGTGCAACAGCCACAGGGATTGGGGCACCACCCCCACATTCTACCCAACAGACACCCAACCTGCCCCATCCCCTGTCAGCCCCCCACTATGTACCCACCTAGGGCACCCTCCCCCCACCCACCCCCCCTCCCCCCACTCACCCCCCCCTTCTCCCTCTCACCCCTCTCCCCAGGACCTCCCTTCTCCCCCATCCCCCATGCCCTCCCTTCTCCCACATGCCTTCCCGTCTCTCCCACCCCCATGCCCTCCCTTCCCCCCCTCCCCCCCTAAGCCCCCCACTCTCCCCCACCCCACCTAAGTCTTCCCCTCTCCCCCACTCCCCTAAACCCTCCCCTCTTCCTCACCCACCTCAGCCCTCCCTTTTCCCCCCACGCCCCCCAAGCCCTCCACCCTTTTCTCTCCCCCCAAGCCCCCCCATCTCCCCTATCTCCCACAGCCTCTCCTCCCCCCATGCTTCCCCAACCCTTCCTCTCTTACCCACCCCCTGTACCCTGCCCCTTTTATCCACCCCCTGTACCCTCCCCCTCTTATCCACCCCCTGTACCCTCCCCCTCTCCCCCACCACCCCAAGCCCTCCCTCCTCCACCAATCCCCCCGTGCCAGGTCCCCCCAGCTCCCACTCACCCCAGATCCCAAAGGTCCCCCCCAGAAAAGAAGCAGAAGAGAGTCAGTTTCAGGGTGATGTACTCGAACATAGATGGGATCACAAGCAAGACAAGTGAACTAAGGGAAAGAGCACAAGAAGTTAACCCAGCTGTAATCGGACTCACTGAAACAAAACTCTCTGGAATCATAACGAATGCCGTGTTTTCCCAGGAGTATACAGTAATAAGGAAAGAGAGGGAAGGTAGGGGAGGAGGCGGAGTGGCCCTACTCATGAGAAGGTAATGGAGTTTTAAGGAGATGGCCATCCCGGGCTGTGAGGAGTTCAGAAACTACATAGCAGGCACCATAACAATGGGAGGACCAAGAATAGTAGTAGCAGTAATATACAACCCTCCACCAAATGACAGGAGACCCAGTCAAGAGTATGAAAACAACAACAAGGCAGTTAACACTATAATTGAGAGGGCAGCCTCTGCTGCCTGTAGAAATAGATCCCACCTGGTCATCATGGGCGACTTCAATCACGGAAAGATTGACTGGGAGAACAAGGAACCGCATGGAGGCGAGGATACGTGGAGAGCCAAACTATTGGAGGTGGTGACAAGCAACTTTTTAACCCAGCATGTCGGAGAACCCACAAGGATGAGAGGGGTGAGAGGGGTGAGGTCTCAGATTGGCGAGACGTCACAAGTGGAGTCCCGCAGGGGTCAGTCCTTGGACCTATACTGTTTCTGGTATATGTAAATGATCTTCCAGAGGGTATAGATTCGTTCCTCTCAATGTTTGCCGACGATGCAAAAATTATGAGGAGGATTGAAACAGAGGATGATAATAGGAGGCTACAAGATGATCTGGATAGACTGAGTGAATGGTCCAACAAATGGCTGTTGAAGTTCAACCCGAGTAAATGCAAAGTAATGAAACTAGGCAGTGGAAACAGGAGGCCAGGCACAGGATACAGAATAGGAGATGAAGTACTTAATGAAACAGACAGAGAGAAAGATCTAGGAGTTGATATCACACCAAACCTGTCTCCTGAAGCCCACATAAAGAGAATAACGTCTGCGGCATATGCGAGGTTGGCTAACATCAGAACGGAGTTCAGGAACCTGTGTAAGGAATCATTCAGAATCTTGTACACCACATATGTAAGACCAATCCTGGAGTATGCGGCCCCAGCATGGAGCCTGTACCTTGTCAAGCACAAGACGAAGCTGGAAAAAGTCCAAAGGTATGCTACTAGACTAGTCCCAGAACTAAGAGGCATGAGTTATGAGGAAAGGCTGCGGGAAATGCACCTTACGACACTGGAAGACAGAAGAGTAAGCGGGGACATGATCACAACCTACAAAATCCTCAGGGGAATCGACCGGGTAAACAAGGATGAACTATTCAACACTGGTGGGACGCGAACAAGGGGACACAGGTGGAAGCTGAGTACCCAAATGAGCCACAGAGACGTTAGAAAGAACTTTTTCAGTGTCAGAGTGGTTGATAAATGGAATGCATTAGGAAGTGATGTGGTGGAGGCTGACTCCATACACAGTTTCAAGTGTAGATATGATAGAGCCCAATAGGCCCAGGAATCTGTACACCTGTTGATTGACAGTTGAGAGGCGTGACCAAAGAGCCAGAGCTCAACCCCCGCAAGCACAATTAGGTGAGTACACACACTCACACACATATATGTATACATACACACACACACATCCTTCCGTAGGCGGGATCCAAAAGTCAATGCTCGATCCTGCAGACACAAATAGGCGAGTACACACACAGACTTAGGTAATTACACACGCACACACACACACACACATGTATACATACATACACACACACACACACACACACACATGTATACATACATACACACACACACACACACACACACACACACACACACACACACACACACACACACGTATACACACACACACGTATACACACACACACACACACACACACACACACACACACACACACACACACACACACACACACACACACACAGGGGCCTCGTAGCCTGGTGGATAGCGCGCAGGATTCGTAATTCTGTGGCGCGGGTTCGATTCCCGCACGAGGCAGAAACAAATGGGCAAAGTTTCTTTCACCCTGAATGCCCCTGTTACCTAGCAGTAAATAGGTACCTGGGAGTTAGTCAGCTGTCACGGGTTGCTTCCTGGGGTGTGTGTGTGTGTGTGTGGTGTGGAAAAAAAAAAATAGTTAGTAAACAGTTCATTGACAGTTGAGAGGCGGGCCGAAAGAGCAAAGCTCAACCCCCGTAAAAACACAACTAGTAAACACACACACACACACACACACACACACACACACACACACACACACACACATACACACACACACACACACACACACACATACACACACACACACACACACACACACACACACACACACACACACACACACACACACACAGACAACCTCGGAGAGCCTCCATAGCTCAGTGAGCAGAGCGCTGGTCTAGTAAACAGAGGTCGGGAGTTCGAGTCTCCCTGAAGGCAAAGTTGTTAACATTATTAACTAGAATGTGTCGCTTCTTCTTTTGACGGTCTAAGAGGTATTCATCTTTAGGGGTCTCGCGGCTGAGTGGACAGCGCTTGGTCATTATAGTCCTAATATCCCGGGTTAGATTCCTGGCCGAGGCAGTAGCAAATGGGTAGAGTTTCTTTCATCATGATGCGTCTGTTCACCTAGCAGTAAATAGGTACCTGGGAGTAAGGCATCTGCTACGGGCTGCTACCTGAGGATATATATATTTATGAATGTATGTGTGTGTTTGTGTGTAGTCACCTATTTGTACTTACCTATTTGTGCTTGCAGGATCGAGCATTGACTCTTGGATCCCGCCTTTCCAGCCATCGGTTGTTTACAGCAATGACTCCGGTCCATTTCCCTATCATACCTAATTTTAAAATTATGAATAGAGTTTGCTTGTACTCTGCAGACACAAATAGTAAATACACATACCCAGCGCATACTTCATTGTTTACCTGACATATAACTGATGCGATATACGAGGCTCTGAATAATTCCTTACAAACATTTCTATAGGCAGCTCTTAGGATGGCCAACATAAGAATTCCCTTTAGAAATTGATGCAATGAATCATTCATAATCTTGTATCCCACATATGTCAGACCAGTCCGGGAGTATGCAGCTCCATCGTGGAGTCCATATCTCGTCAAGCACATGGCGAAGTTAGAGAAAGTTCAGATGTATGACATCAGACTTGTTTCAGAACTGAGACGTATGAGTTAGGAGGGAAAGCTACATAAAATTAACATCACGTCTTTGAAAGATACAAGACTATCAAAAAGAGACATGATTAAAAAAAAAGGAAAGTGTCTTCGTCTCTCTCTCCCTCCGCGCTCTACGCATCAGCGACCCTCAGTTTCTTGATTCTGATACTGGCTTTATCTACAAATCATTCTCTATCCTTGGTTACCCTTTGCATTTTATCAACTGTGCCTATTCTCAAGGTAAACTAAATTTCTTTCATCCTAAACCAACACTAGTAGCACTGTGCTCTGCTTTCCCTTCATATCTGAACTCAAAACTTTTACCAATACCTTTCGTCCTCTTGACATTAAACTCGCCTTTCGACAAACTAACACACTTCGTAGTAATCTAGTCCAAACTGCTCCTCCTGCTTCTAATGCTGCTGGTGTCTACCCTATTTCCTTTTCATCTTGTCATCTCCAATACTTTGGCGAAACTGGCCGTACACTTAATGACAGACTTAAAGAACACAATAGAAGTGTTAAGTCTGCAGACACAAACAATGCTCTCTTACACACAGAAATCACAATGGCGTGATGCATCAAATGAACAAATCCACAAGGGCCGTGACGAGGATTCGAACCTGCGTCCGAGAGCATCCTGTAACCATGTTTAAGCAGTCGATTAAGTCAGCGTCTGGGATGCTCTCAGACGCAGGCTCGAATCCTCGTCACGGCCCTTGCGGATTTGTTCAATGCTCTCTTCTGTCATGTTAGGGATTCTAATCATCCTATTGATTGGTCTTCCTCCAAAATAATCTTTCCTTCCACTACTCTTCACAGACGCCGTCTTGTTGAATCGGCTCAAATACACAACGTACCCAACATGAACTTGAGTCCTGGCCTTGTTGGTGTTAACTCTTCCCTTTCGAAATATATACTCAAATGCTCTAAACTTTCTAATAAACGTGACTTAACATAATCTTGCCCTTCCCTTTATCTCTCTTTCTCTTTCCTTTTTTCTTTTTCTTTCCCCTTATTTTCTCTAACGAGCCCTTGCTTATTCCTATTACTATCCCCTTCTTATTGGGTGGTTATTAATAGGAGCTGCCTCGTATGGGCAAATAGACCTTCTGCAGTTACCTTCGTTCTTATGTTCTTATTCCTATTACTATCCTTTTATTACACCTTACCTTTCGTGTCTTTTGCCTTGCTTTTTCTTCCTCTAAGATTTTCTTCTCCTCTCTTCTCTCTTGCCTATTTATTGCCTCGCCTCCTTCCCTTATCATATATACTCAAATGCTCTAATCTTTTTAACAAACGTGACCTAACATAAGCTTACCCTTCCATTTATCTTTCTTTCTCTTTCCTTTTCTTTCTCTCTTCTCTCTCTTTTCTGTTCATTGTTTTCTCTTACGTTCCCTTGCTATCTTCTTCTTATTCCTATTACTATCCCTTTCTCATTTGGTGGTTATAATAGTAGCTGCCTCGTATGGGCCAATGAGCCTTCTGCAGTTCTTATTCCTACTACTATTCCCTCTACTACACCTTAACGTTCGTACCTTTTGCCTTGCTCATCACCTCTCTCTTGCCTATTTATAGCCTGTATCAACTTCATCACACAGGCTCACCATAGCCCGTGCTTCTTGCCCCGCTCCTGTGCCAGGTAAGTTACGGGCTCACCATAGCCCGTGCTTCTTGCCCCGCTCCTGTGCCAGGTAAGTTACGGGCTCATTATAGCCCGTGGTACTTGGAACTCGTTCCGAGTAGCTGAATCTATAACAACAACATTCCCTTATCACCACGGGAGACATCTCCCGTCACGCAGGGTGCAGTCACACCTCCACAGATCTCCAGTATTAGCTAATGATACTGATAATGGCTCAAAAGGGCCACCACTTACGGGTTATTCATGCCCGTGCCACCTTTTGGGTGGCTTAATCTTCATAAATCAATCAATCCCTTATCACAATCGACTTGAGAATGGTCCAGGAGGGACCAAAATGCCGTCGTCCCTTTACTTTCTAGTGTGTGGTTTGGTCAACATATTTCAGCCACGTTATTGTGACTCCTCGTCTGCATAGAGTTCTTAATTGTTGTCACAATGGTCATATGAAGAGTGAAAAATATAAATAAATCAAAAAATTATTTTTAAAATTCCAATGTTGGAATAAGATCCAAAATGAGTGGATTAGTTTAGAATAATATTTATATAGAAATGAATGCCATTGAAAAGACAAAATATTTAGCTGAATTTACCACAAACAATAGTAAAATTTACACTCTAGTGGCCTCGACAAGGACAGGAAGCTGGTTGCTTGTCCAAGGTGCCCCTTTTGCCCTGCTGATTTTTTTCAATCTGGGTGATAAAGTTCAACAGAGTTTTGACATTTACGGCTTCGGCGGGTAGGTAGTTCCATGGGTTTATGACACTGTGGGCCTCAATAGCATCTACATCTACTATTTTCAGTTCTATAAAGGCTACTAAATGCTAATGCTACTATATAGTATAGGCTACTATAACAGCATCTACTATTTTCAGTTCTACGTTCTGGCTTGTTGAGCTTGAAACTGGTGCTCCGTGTTTGTGTTACATCTAGCCTGAAGTTGTCTGTCTGGAAGAAGAAGAAGTTGTCTGGATCAACTTCCTCCAAATTGTTCAGAATTTTAAGTTTCGATGAGAGCAGCCCTGTCATATCTGGTTTGCAATGTTATTAGTCCGGTGGCCCTCTTGTGTTCCTGTTACGGTAGTTGTGGGAACCGACCTGTGAGATTTATATTTATTTAATTTATATGAATTTATATTGAATTTATATACTTCGATAGCAATTTGTATAATGATAAGTGGACTGTATTTCTGCAATAATCTTATAATCTCACAAATCGATCCTCTACACATTAGGGGGGGGGGGTTATTAAATTAATATATATGCAGCCAATCAAACTACAGTAATAGCTACATACATTGATGAGGTTCCTTATCTTATAGTACAGCAGGTTAGTCCACCAGGTATAACTAGGGTGTAGACACCAAATTATCCTCTTTGAGGCAGCTTCCATCACCCAGTAACTGGTGCACAAAATCTTGCATCCTCGTCTTGACCTGTCAAAAGTGCGCTAGCTGTGAAGCCAGATACCTATATATGACAAGTATATCAGAGAAAACAGTACATGGAACATGAAGACCTGGCTTAATTACCTTTAGTTTGAGGCTTCCACGTGATCTAACCGGGTCACCCTATATCCTGACATTAATGGCCATAAATGAATGATAAACGGGTTTCGGATAGACACTTAACTTGAATTTGTAGACAGCGTGTTGACAAATGGTACACCTTTGGTTTCCATAACACTACGTCCAAGTAAATTTAACAGGAGCCGAATTTGCTCCCGTGTGAGCCTCTGGTCTCAATATAAAACAATGGCTGTTTAACACTCCATACTATTGACGTTACTGGCCGACATTGTCCAGAATGATAGGAGCCGAATTTGCTCCACACGTCTCGGAGGTGACACAACAATGGCTCCCCCCTTCCTCCCTGACGCCTGGCCTACTTTGTCCAGATTTCAGAAAGTGATAGAAGGGTCGCATTTACTCTACTTTAATATTGATAATTAAGTTAATTTATATAAGATGTTTTTATGATGGTAAAGTCCAAAGACTAATGTATTTAAGAATAATTCCCACCATAATAGGTGGTGAATTATAATAGTATGTGGTGATGATATCCCGTTTTCTATAGACGGTAATTCCACTACAAGTTACGTTTTCTATGGGTAACTTGTTTATACAACACAGCTCTTATCTGTCTGTATGATATTATTATTAAATGGTGTCGGATTTTCCGACATAATTCCCCAGGGGGCTGCTCACGGGTCGAAGTCCTATTTAGAACAGACGAACACCGATACTCCTCCTTCGAATTATTAGATTAATTTGATGTTAGTAGTTAGTAATCACACATTTGTGCGTCTGTTCGTACAGGACGGATGTCCCGTACTAGAGTTGCAGGGGTTAGAAGTCTAATGCGATTTCATTTCCCTGTTAACTCTTGAAAGGCTAATATTCAAGCCTTATTACATATTATTTAACCCAGAAGACTGGATGTGATCAAGTACTACAGTCAAGTATGATTCAGGGACTGCAGTGAGATCAGTGACATTAGATATAACTTGAAGTTTCTTCAGGTAACTGGTCACTGATATATAAACACTGAGGCCCATGGAATACATCTTGATTAAATAATAAATGTATCAAATCAGTCATCAGATTTATTGGGGTTTAATTTAATTAATTGATTCAGAAGATTGAATAGCTCATCATTAAAGTAAAGTATGGTTCTGAGACTGCAGTGGGATCTGTGACATTGGTCGCAGTGACTTGTAGCTGTTTTAGGCTACTGTTCACTGATTTGCCACTGAGGCCTCATGAACTCATCTCCAGCTTTAAATGATGATACTAACATCAACCTCTGTTGGTATAGTCAGCTGTAATCTCCTTAGTATAATGCTACTGGAGAAATATAATCAGCTGACAAATTTAGTTTCTATTGGTATTGTTTATCTGCAGGCATAGGTCTCCTCAGGCTTGATACTGGGCCTGAGAGTAATTTACCTCCTGCAGAGTTTAACATGGTTATACCCTGATATTTAGTAGGGCTACCGATGAATCGATGGCAATAGTCTGTCCCTACAAGGAGACCGAAGTCAGTGAGGTGATCAGACTTAATATTATCTGCCAATTTTATTCCTCTATTTCTCAGGAATTTGGCTGTTGCTCGCAGACCTTGAACTTGTAGGTCTACTGGTATTTTGTCCACCACAATGGCTTGTACTCGACAGACGTACCTGCCTAAGCGTACTGATGGTTGTACCACCTGGTAGACTTGAGGTCCTGCATCTGTTACAAACCCTGAGATGTTGAATGACATCTGGGCTACAGGCCTTAATTGTAATTCATCTGCCAACCTTTTAGTGATATATGTTCTCTGGGATCCTTGGTCAAACAACCCACGGGTATGGACCTTGGCCCTCTTATTCAGGATGGTAATTTGGGCAGTAGGCAAAGTCGTATTACCTTTAGACTTTGCCGATTGGACACTCTTTGTTTGTTGCACCTTGCAGTACTGTACTGTGGTGGGAATGCTATCTTCCACCTTGGGGTTTGGAGACGTTGTTTTGGTGTCTCTGCACAATGCTGCATGGTGCTGACCTTTGTTACACCTATTACAGGTGTGTAATTGGGTATCACAATCCTTGATGTTATGTTTCCTGAGGCACCTCGTGCAATGTTGCAAATCTTTGAGTCGCTCAACACGGGCGTCACTATCAGGAAAATTAGAGCAGTGGTACATTGAATGTTTCTCATTGCAGAACAAACATGTTCCATAGCTTCCAGTACCCTTTGGTGTCACGTTCTTGGGTGACACAGTAACTATAGGCTTGGAGGGTCCCACTGCATATACGCCCACACTGCCACTGTTCCACTTTGGTGTTGAATTATATTGTCTAGATTGATTTGGAGTACCTTTGGTACTCTGTGGTTTACTATTATTGGTTTCTGAGGGTTTACTTGGTGGTTTTAATTTGTCATGTGTTCGTAATTGATGAACTACTGACTTTAAACCTTCAGATATTTCATTCATGGATAAGATGCTTTTATTGTAATGAGCACTCATTTGTCTCAATATGTCCCTAGGTATTTTCTCCTGGACAATTATTTTCAAGACCCACTCAGCCCCGTTTATATCTGCTGTCAGGCTGAGGGCATTGATCAATGATTCTACCTCCAGCTTGAAGACTTGGGGTGAATCAGCTGAAGCCTCCGGTGGGGGTAAATGCAACAGCTCATGAACTAAATGTGATGTTCTTACTTCTGGATCAGCATAATTATCCTTGAGGAGTTTTACTGCCAGATCATAGCCGTCATTAGTTAATCTCAGATGGGATACTACTGTTTTAGCCTCACCTGATAATTGGCCTTGCAAATAAGAGAATTTACTACTCTTTGGTAAAGATTGTTTTGAGTCTACAAGGTCAACGAATTTGTTCCAAAATTCGTCCCAATCTTCCTCATCTTTTCCTGAGAAAGTGGGTAAATTAATTGGAGGGAGTCGAGCTTCTGCTTGACTCGTATTAGATGCAACTGTTGTTGTTGTTGCTGTTGCCTTGTTCTGGGCAATTAATTTGACATAAGGCTGTAACGTGGCCTGAGTGTGATCTTCATAATTCGCAAGATCAACCATAATGTCGTCTATTTCTGTTTCTGATAAATTGGTGTTGGCAAGTTCAGCCACATATGTTGCTATTTGACATTTGATTTGCTCAAATTTACCTGCAGCTGCTTGATAATAGCTTTCCAGGTCAGCATAATCAACTGTTGATTGTTGTGACAAATCTTCACATTTCTTGATCTGTCTTGTTAAGTGGCCTTTAAGACCTGCAAGGGTTCTTTTCATTCTCCCTGCATTATCCATACTGGCTAGTTGGTGAAGCCTTGTGGGACTTGTACTTGGGCTGCTCATAATACTGAACAAGCTCTAATGGTAGCCTAGGGTAAATTCTGAACTCACTAGGCAATAATCCTACCTCTACTAGAGGTTAGCACTTAAAATTAATACACATTATATATATACAATCATACACACTAATGATTTGAGTGATAAACCAGTGTCACTGGAAGTACCTTTAGGTTAGCTCTTCTATATCACCCTAGGATGGTAGAGACACTAATTAATCACTCAAAGGTGTAATGATCATAAGTAAATTATTATATATACAACTCAACTCGAGTTGATAAAATTTACACCCAAAATAGGGTCTGGACCATTCATTAATGGTGTTAGGTTATTCAATATAGTACAACTGACTATGGTAATAATGGGACTAGGATGAACGATAATAGTTCAACTAGTCAATGGTTTTATCCTACCCTGTTGTGGGTTGGCAATTAGTAAATATTATACTGTGATCACTAGTGCAATATATATTAAATAATTCTCTATTTTGGAGAAATAATATACACAATTATTGATAATAGCCTCTTAATTGCCTCTATGAAACTTCTAATATTATCAAGAAGTATTAAATATTATTAGTGACCTCGCGAAATAAAGTCCACAAAATTCGTAGATAATCTCTCGCGAAATGTAACACCACGAAATCCGTGAACAATCACGCGACACCACAGCCACTACTTTGGTTGGCTTCTATATTAGCGCTGTCATTTCACAGAATAACACTCCACCAAATCTGTGGGTGTGCATGAAACCGCTGACTAAGGCTGATCTGAACTGAGGGAGGCTCCTGAGCTCCCTCGAGGCTACGCTTCCGTCTTTGACTGGCTGGCCTTTGTTTAAATAACACTGCACTAGTATATTTAATGAATCCACTGGTTAACTGGTTCATCCGGTACTAAGATGACCAAATGTGGGTTCAAAGGACCGAATATTCCGGTTCCGAAGGTCCAAATAATGTGGGAACCGACCTGTGAGATTTATATTTATTTAATTTATATGAATATATATAGAATTTATATTTACGTTAATTTATATACTTCGATAGCAATTTGTATGATAATGAGTGGACTGTATTTCTGCAATAATCTCTTAATCTCACAAATCGCTCCTCTACACATTAGGGGGGGTTATTAAATTAATATATATGCAGCCAATCAAACTACAGTAACTACATACATTGATGAGGTTCCTTATCTTATAGTACAGCAGGTTAGTCCACCAGGTATAACTAGGGTGTAGACACCAAATTATCCTCTTTGAGGCAGCTTCCATCACCCAGTAACTGGTGCACAAAATCTTGCATCCTCGTCTTGACCTGTCAAAAGTGCGCTAGCTGTGAAGCCAGATACCTATATATGACAAGTATATCAGAGAAAACAGTACATGGAACATGAAGACCTGGCTTAATTACCTTTAGTTTGAGGCTTCCACGTGATCTAACCGGACCACCCTATATCCTGACATTAATGGCCATAAATGAATGATAAACGGGTTTCGGATAGACACTTAACTTGAATTTGTAGACAGCGTGTTGACAAATGGTACACTTTTGGTTTCCATAACACTACGTCCAAGTAAATTTAACAGGAGCCGAATTTGCTCCCGTGTGAGCCTCTGGTCTCAATATAAAACAATGGCTGTTTAACACTCCATACTATTGACGTTACTGGCCGACATTGTCCAGAATGATAGGAGCCGAATTTGCTCCACACGTCTCGGAGGTGACACAACAATGGCTCCCCCCTTCCTCCCTGACGCCTGGCCTACTTTGTCCAGATTTCAGAAAGTGATAGAAGGGTCACATTTACTCTACTTTAATATTGATAATTAAGTTAATTTATATAAGATGTTTTTATGATGGTAAAGTCCAAAGACTAATGTATTTAAGAATAATTCCCACCATAATAGGTGGTGAATTATAATAGTATGTGGTGATGATATCCCGTTTTCTATAGACGGTAATTCCACTACAAGTTACGTTTTCTATGGGTAACTTGTTTATACAACACAGCTCTTATCTGTCTGTATGATATTATTATTAAATGGTGTCGGATTTTCCGACAGTAGTTGAATTAGTTCTGCAATGATTTTTGTTACCCGGTGTTAAAGTTTTTCTAATGCAGCTGTCTTTCTGAAGATGATGTTTTCTTGACTGGATACAATAATCCAAGTGAGGGCGCACTAGAGATTAATTCAGTTGAATAAGGACCTTCTTTTCCTGAAAGCCAAAAATATGCTTGATTGATTATGCCTGGTACACCATTATAGGGGAGCGCTAAGTCTGGCAAGCTTGTCCAGGTCCCAGAAAATCATGGGGAAGGCTGGCCGCACGGGCACCCATTCATTTATTAGTCAGATCCAGCTGAGGTCAACAGAACTGAGGAACACATATGTCAACTATTGTGCCACGTTCGCACCATTCCCTATATGTACAAATTTAATGTTAATTAAAGACTGATGGAATGTGATTATAATTTGTATTATGTTAACATGGCGGGAGACTGCCTCCATTGTGGGCAATGAGTGTGGAGCCGCAGATCCTGACCAGAGAGGGAAGGTCTATGGGCTGAGAGAGACCATCTTGCAACACCCAGGTCTGTGACTGCTGCAGCAGCTGCCGGGCCACCTGATCGTCCTCCGCCCACACCCATACGTCGTTCCCCATCATGATGTGACTCCTTTCCGGCAATGCCAGCAACATCGTTGCCCACACGTCGTATGCTGGGTTGTCCTGGAAAAGGGGCACAGGTATTTATACACATGTATTTGTCATTTCTGCATTTGTACATGTGCACGCATTTGGTGCACATGTACTTGTGAACCCTCATTTGTAAATAACCAATAATTACGATATTTTTCAGTTACAAATCTATTCAGGTGTAATAAATAAATATATAGGACATACTATATAGACAGTATATAATATATGCTTATATATCTATATAAATAAAAATGGAAATGCTAGTTTGTTCATTATTGCTAATCTCCGAAAGTTCTTCACCGATTGCCTTGAAATTTTCACACAAAGTTCCATTGGCATCCGCGCAGGTTTTTATATACATACTCTATAGATGTCACGTCTGTGACGGGAAAAAATATTTATTCTTTTTTTTTAAACTGTTTTTCATGTGAGGGAAATCTGTGAAACCTCTTTACCGATTTCTTTAAAATTTTGACACAACGTTGCATTCAAATAGACGCGTGTTTTTATATACCTAGTATATACATGCCTCACCTGTGACAGAAAATAACATGTTTATTACAAACAGCACCATCTGTTGGACATAAGAGCAAAACACTGTAATCTCCAAAAGTTCTTCACCGATTGCCATGAAAGTTTGACATAACGTTTCATTTGAATACGCACGTGTTTTATACCGACTATATAGACGCCACACCTGTGACAGGTAAAAAACTTTTTTTTTTTTAAACAGCTTAATTTTTTGCACGTAATAGCAACACACGCCATACTAAATATGTTACGATTCCATTTCAATGTTTCTGAATTCATTGATAAATTTAATTTTAATAGATTTTGATTTATTTTCATATTGATTTAATTATTTTGCTTGACATTGGGGTTGAATTGAGCTGTGTTGTTTACCATATCATTCATTTCATGACTATAGTTTATTTTTTATTTTTTTCATTGTTTTTCATTTCGTTTTTTAACTCTTTTTCTTATGTTTCAGTGATGGGAACATCAGACCATTTGGGAATACATTGAATGAAATGGATAGCTTTATCATTTCATAAGTAAAAAAATAGAAAAATATTGAAATTCAGGAAAACTTGGCTTATTAGGCAAATCGGGCCTTGCATATTAGGCCAAGAACAATATTCTGGCTACTTGGTACATATATATATATATATATATATATATATATATATATATATATATATATATATATATACATATATATATATATATATATATATATATATATATATATATATATATATATATTTATGTCGTACCTAGTAGCCAGAACGCACTTCTCAGCCTACTATGCAAGACCTAATTTGCCTAATAGGCCAAGTTTTCCTGAATTAATGTATTTTCTCAAATTTTTTTCTTATGAAATGATAAAGCTACCCATTTCATTATGTATGAGGTCAATTTTATTTTATTGGAGTTAAAATTAACGTAGATATATGACCGAACCTAACCAACCCTACCTAACCTAACCTAACCTATCTTTATAGGTTAGGTAGCTAAAAAAGTTAGGTTAGGTTGTCGAAAAAACATTAATTCATGAAAACTTGGCTTATTAGGCAAATCGGGCCTTGCATAGTAGGCCGAGAAGTGTGTTCTCGGTCCGATTTGCCTAATAAGGTCCGATTTGCCTAATAAGCCAAGTTTTCTTGAATTAATATATTTTCTCTAATTTTTTTCTTATGAAAAGATAAAGCTACCCATTTCATTACGTATGAGGTCAATTTTTTTGGGGGGGAGTTAAAAATTAACGTAGATATATGACCGAACCTAACCAACCCTACCTAACCTAACCTTACCTATCTTTATAGGTTAGGTTAGATTAGGTAGCCGAAAAAGTTAGGTTAGGTTAGGTTAGGTAGGTTTGGTCGTCGAAAAATAATTAATTCATGAAAACCTGGCTTATTAGGCAAATCGGGCCTTGCACAGTAGGCAGAGAAGTGCGTTCTGGCTACTAGGTAAGACATATATATATATATATATATATATATATATATATATATATATATATATATATATATATGTATATATATATATATATATATATATATATATATATATATATATATGTGTGTGTGTGTATATCACGAAAATAAACACGTGATTAAGAATGTGACAATGTCAGACCACGGAGGAAAAATGAAACAGGAAATTTCCTTAAGTACTTTCGTATATTAAATACATCTTCAGAAGGTCAATAAGCTAAGTTAAGCTAATAAGCTAAGTTTTCATGAATTAATGTTTTTTCGACAACCTAACCTACCTAACCTAACCTAACCTAACTTTTTCGGCTACCTAACCGAACCTAACCTATGGAGATAGGTTAGGTTAGGTTAGGTAGGGTTGGTTAGGTTTGGTCATATATCTACGTTAATTTTAACGCAAATAAAACAAAATTGATCTCATACATAATGAAATGGGTAGGTTTATCATTTCATAAGAAAAAAATTTG
The DNA here is from genome assembly GCF_040958095.1 of Procambarus clarkii. Classification (NCBI taxonomy): domain Eukaryota; kingdom Metazoa; phylum Arthropoda; class Malacostraca; order Decapoda; family Cambaridae; genus Procambarus; species Procambarus clarkii. The sequence goes on along the minus strand of NC_091212.1, from coordinate 2,188,422 downwards.
AGTAAATAAATTAATTCATGAAAACTTGGCTTATTAGGCAAATCTGGCCTTGCATAGTACGCTTAGAAGTGCGTTCTGGCTACTAGGTACGACATATTATATATATATATATATATATATATATATATATATATATATATATATATATATATATATATATATATATATATATATATATATATGCAATTGACGATCACAAAACACTGATCATTTTATGCTGAAAATCCACAGAGAAGTATGAAATGAGGTGAACGTTTCGGCTTTGTTAAAGCCTTTGTCAACACCAGACTGACTCAAACAGACTGTCAGTCTGGTGTTGACAAAGGCTTTAACAAAGCCGAAACGTTCACCTCATTTCATACTTCTCTGTGGATTTTCCGCATATATATATATATATATATATATATATATATATATATATATATATATATATATATATATATATATATATATATATATATATATATATATATATAAAGGGTAAGGTTTAATACCCTTAATAAGGAAAGGATAAGATTAATAATTCTAACACGAACACTCCTCTTGTACCTATCTAGGCAGTCATTATTGGCATTGAGGTTCATTCCTATGTTTGTTTCCTTAGTGTAGACTACAGTGTGGAAGCCTCTGTTCCTCTACGTGACTAAAAAAAGCATCTAAAAAGAGCAGCTTCCCATTATTCTCTACCTCGTAAGTCAAACTTAACACAGAATTCTGCTCGAATGCCTCCTTCAGCTGCTGCAGAAGTCTGATATCAGGTACCTACATAAAAATATCGGCAACATACCTGCAGTATATTTCGGGTTTCAAGTCCATGTCAACAAAGACCCTATTCTCTATGGTACCCATGCAGAAGTTCGCAAACAGGACACCCAGGGGAGAACCCATGGTGACCCTATCTATTTGCTTATACATGTCCCCATCTTGACTCAAGAAGGGTGCCTCTTTAGTGCAGGCTTGGAGTAGCTTTCTTAGTATGCTTTCTGGTATGTCAAGAGGAGTACAAGCCGGACCACGATATACTCTGTCCATTATCATCCCGATTGTTTCATCTACAGGTACGTTGGTAAACAGTGACTCTACATCCAGAAGAGGCTCTTATCCCTGTGGCCTGTGTTCCCGGCAGCAAGTCAACGAATTCCTTTGGAGACTTCACGCTGAAAGCACAAGGTACATAAGGAGTCAGCAAGCAGTTGAGTCGCTTAGACTTGGTCTGTATGTGGGTGTGGGTATCTGGCTGATGATTGACCGAAGTGGGTTTCCAGGCTTGTGGGTCTTGACATTCTAATACGCATAACCAGGCTTGTATTTCCCAATAACGCATATAAGCATGATGTGTATAAGTGTAAACAAGTCTTTGTTACGTGTAAACAAGTAGTAAGTGTAAACAAGTCTTAAACAAATAAGTGTAAACAAGTCTTTGAGAATGCAAGAAGCCCTTACCAAAGACGTTTAGGTGTCAGACCAAAATAAAACTGTAAAATGAATTTTGGAGAAATAATTTTTCAGTTACCCTTGACAGCGAAGAAAAAAGTAGGAAATATTGAGAAAATTCGTGTTCGAATGATTAACCCTTAAACTGCGCATGGGGTATATATATATATATGTTGTACCTAGTAGCCAGAACTCAGTACTCGGCCTACTCTGCAAGACGCGATTTGCCTAATAAGCCAAGTTCTCCTGAATTTATGTATTTTTCTAGTTTTTTCTTTATGAAATGATAAAGTTATTCATTTCACTATGTATCAGTAAATTATATTTTATTGGAGTTAAAACTAACGTAAATATATGACCGAACCTAACCAACCCTACCTAACCTAACCTAACCTATCTTAACCGAACCTAAACTAACATAACAAAGTCAATTATTTATGTTCTTAATATAATATAATATTAATGATTCAAATAAACCAATTCGAAACATTTTATTGAAAAAATAGAAAATCCCTCGGCCTATTAGGCAAAACGGTTCTTGCATACTAGGCCGAGAAGTGCATTCTGGCTACTAGGTACGACATATATATATATATATATATATATATATATATATATATATATATATATATATATATATATATATATATATATATATATATATATATATATATATGTCGTACCTAGTAGCCAGAACGCACTTCTCAGCCTAATATGCAAGGCCTGATTTGCCTAATAAGCCAAGTTTTCATGAATTAATTGTTTTTCGACTACCTAACCTACCTAACCTAACCTAACATAACTTTTTCGGCTACCTAACCTAACCTAACCTATAAAGATAGGTTAGGTTAGGTTAGGTAGGGTTGGTTAGGTTCGGTCATATATCTACGTTAATTTTAACTCCAATAAAAAAAAATGACGTCATACATAATGAAATGGGTAGCTTTATCATTTCATAAGAAAAAAATTAGAGGAAATATATTAATTCATGAAAACTTGGCTTATTAGGCAAATCGGGCCTTGCATAGTAGGCCAAGAAGTGCGTTCTGGCTACTAGGTACGACATATATATATATATATATATATATATATATATATATATATATATATATATATATATATATATATATATATATATATATATATATATATATATATATATATATATATATATATATGTATATATATATATAAGCTCGGGTGACGCTGATGGGCACTGACGACCGCACCGTCAATGTCCACATTTTGCAAACTTCCTCGGCCTATTGCACCCAAAATATGTCACCTACGATTTTTTTCCCGTGCTCAAGGAACACAAATTAACATTTTTAGAAGACGAAATAATTTTTTAGATTTTTTTCATGCGCACAGGGGTGTAAATCCCCTCAGGACCCCTTAGCAGTTTAAGGGTTAATCTTACCCTTTTGGTCATATTCAACAACATATGTTTACAAGAAAGACCAACAAAAATATACTAATATTAAAACGCACGATCGAGAAGCAAGAAACCAAGCCTTCGCGATAAAATATCGTCAAGATATGATTCGAAATCAGATACACAAGGTAGAAAATGAGATCAACAATAGCAAAGCGCAACTACTTCATGCTACAGACCAATGGAGAAACATTAATATCGACAAAGACCTTCGTAGTCGAATCGACCAATAACTCGACATCCTTATTGATCGACATCGCAATTGCACCGAAACCAGGATCATCAAGAAACTGACAACGTTATTTGGAGGACTTATGGCGATTCCACGACCCAGAGATGGCCTCTTAAAACATTGCTGGAAACAACCTCACTGAGGACCAAATTACTCTCTTAAATCTGGGTATAAACTGTCACGTTATGTCTAGACCAAGTGAGATGGCCTGGAAAGTGGTGTTGGAGATCCTACTGAACGACATATTTGACCTCGAGACGCAAAAGAAGGTTACCACTAAAGACATCTTGCAAGTGGAAATTATTGCAGAAGTAGGAAAGATTCGCGGTAACTACAGAAGCACTATACTGTCCCCCGAGCTCAAAGCGGCAGCTAAAAGCCTTCGTGAGAACAAGGTGTCGTCAGGAGAGGCGACAAGTCGCCAATATACGTTATTATTAAAAAAAAGACGAATATGTGGCAAAAATGAACCTCATACTCTCTGACCAAACTAAATTCCGAAGGGCAACGAAGGACACTACAGCTGAATTAAAAACGAAGGTAAACAGATTGATCGAAACTGTGAACGCCAAGAAATCCGGACTATTATTTTTGTTTATTAATTTGATTAAAGTGTGTTACAGTTTACAGAAAACACACACACATATAACAATCACTGTCTGAAGACTTCATCCATAATGAGGTCATCACGCCCCACCTCCGGGCGTGTACCCAAGATACAGCACGCATTTCCGTGCGTGCTCAGCACATCACATTGCACGCACAGCACATTGTTCACTGTTTACAGCACCTTGATATAGAGTGTAGGTTTCATACGAAAATTTATTTTTAAAACACTTACACATATACTAGGTCTTTCCTTCAACTTCATTCAAACACTGAATGTGTTTGCTCAATGCTCAATTGAGCATTGAGCTCAATTTCCCAATAATAATAATAATCTTTTTAAGCAGAAGTACATACATACATAAGATACAAGAACTGTGTAGGATTCCTAGGTACGACCAGCACAATGCCTAAAGCCACTAATACGCAAAGTGTTCCGGCCATAATGTGATAAACAATGGCTAACAATAAAAAACTCAGTGGGATAACTTAAAAGAAAATGTGATCAGAAACACTTAAGAACTGAAATAGAAAAATTAAAAAGTAGAAACAATTATTAAGTGGTGATCGGAATAACAGAAATTGCATTAAGAACAACAGATAGGTATTTTCAAAATAAACAGATAGTATTTAATTTGTTATTACATTTGTACGTGAATAGGATGCCTACCACTGGCTATAACCAGTTTATTCTCATCATGGAAATGTGAAAGCCACTTAGCCTGGATGGAGAGGGAATCCTTGTGTGACAAAGACAAATTCCTCATTATTATTATAGAATAAATACAATACTATTAGCAAGCGGAACTCACAACAAAGTGGTAGGTGAGAGGCTGGGTGAGGTTCCCGAACATGTACTTAGGAAACTTCAGGAGAGCGTTGCCGTTGACGAGAAGCTCATGAAGGTGCAGGTTGTTGATGAGTACAGGCAGCTCCACCAAGGTGTTCCAGTGAAGGTGAAGGATCTGGAGTGCTCTCAGAGGCTCCACACTCGGAGGGGGAAGTTGGCTCAGCTGATTCAGGTGCAGGTCCAGCACTTCCAAGTTAATCTTAAGTAAATATAAATCATGTGTTGGTGCCAATAATTGTTTGCAGGAGTCAGGAGCATTAATGTTAATTTTTTTTTATTTTAGTTAATTCATTTTGGTGGGGACAGCCTGTATTATATATATATATGTGTGTATGTATATATATATATATATATACCAAGAGACGGCTTCCTGAACCTTGCAGGAATCAATCTCACTGAGGACCAAGTCACTCTCCTAAATCTGGGTATAAATTGTCACGTTATGTCCAGACCAAGTGAGATGGCTCGGAAAGTGGAGTTGGAGATCCTGTTGGACGACATATTCGACCTCGAGACACAAAAGAAGGTCACTACCAAAGACACCTTACAAGCAGAACTTATTGCGGAAGGAGAAAAGAATCGAGACGATTACAGAAGCACCATACTGTCCCCCGAGCTCAAAGCGGCAGCTAAGAGCCTTCGTGAGAACAAGGAGATAGTTGTCAGGAGAGGTGACAAGTCGCCAATATATGTCATTCTTAAAAAAGACGAATATCTGGCGAAAATGAACCTCATACTCTCTGACCAAACTAAATTCCAAAGGGTAACGAAGGACACTACAGCCGAATTGAAGGAAAAGGTCAACAAATTGATCGAAACTGTGAACGCCAAGAAATCCGGACTCCACCTGCCAAAGATTATTGGGGAATATAAGCCTGGATACGTGTATGGAAATGTCAAGACACATAAGCCTGGAAACCCACTTCGGCCAATCATTAGTCAGATACCCACACCCACGTACAGACTGGCGAAGCGACTCAACGGCATGCTGACTCCTTATGTCCCTTGCACCTTCAGCCTGAAGTCTCCAAAGGAATTTGTTGAATTACTGCGGGGAACACGGGCCACACGGGCCAGAGCAAGTAGATGGGGGTCGCCATGAGTTCTCCCCTAGGTGTCTTGTTTGCGAACTTCTACATGGGTACCATCGAACAAAAGGTCTTAGTCGACATGAACTTGAAACCGGCCATATACTGCAGGTATGTTGACGACATTTTTACACAGGTACCTGATGTCAGACATCTGCAGGAGCTGAAGGAGGCATTTGAGCAGAATTCTGTGTTGCGTTTCACTTACGAGATGGAGAAGGACGGGAAGCTGCCCTTTCTAGATGTAACAGTCATGGAAAGGAGTGGAGGTTTCCACACTGCAGTCTACACTAAGGAAACAAACATAGGAATGTGCCTCAATGCCAACAGTGACTGCCCAGACAGGTACAAGAGGAGTGTCGTTAACGCTTATGTCGACCGTGCTCTCAGCCACAGCTCAGGATGGAAGCAAGTCGACGAAGAACTCTGTAGGGTAAGGCAGGTCCTAGTCAACAACGGCTTCTCCAATGGTTTCGGTGAAGACATCAGAAGAAGGAAGGTGAAACGCCATGCAACCTCTGAAGAGACAACTATTACAACACCTGTACCCCCATATTAGACTATTTTACAGGAACTTCCTTTCCACAGCTCATAAAACGGAGGAAAGGGTCCTGAAAGATATTGTTAATAGAAACGTTATCCCTACAGACAAAAATAAGAAGATACAATTGACGATCTATTATAAAACCAAGAAAACGGCCAACCTACTCATGAGAAACTCTCCAGACACAAAGCAGACCGCTTTAAAAGAGACCAATGTCGGCTATGCCTTCAAATGCCCACTTGGGGACTGAAAGCCTCAAAGAATTCAGTATATAGGCAAGACAACAACATCTCTTTCCAGGTGATTACCGATGCATAAGCAACAGGGCTACATTAAGGAACATATAATCTCTTCCCACAACCAGACCATCACCAAAGAAGTTTTAACAAAAAACCCGGAAATCATCGATAGATACAGCGATAGCAGGTGGCTAGATATCTGCGAGGCACTACACATTAAGAAGTTGACACCAGCAATCAACAGCCAATTAATGCACAACTATATTCTACCCACTTCAAGACTCCGCACCAATATAGAAGCATCAAAAAATATGGGCCAATAGGCCCTTTGCAGTTACTTCCATTCTTCCCCTTAACTTACAAAATATTATACCCATTGTTTCGTGTTCTGTCTTGTGTTGAAAGTTGGTTTTGACCTCATCCAAAACTGTTGTAACATATCACCTCACCCAAATGCAGGTATAAAATATCGAAGATGTTTAAATTCTGTTCAGTTATAGTTGTGTGTGTGTAAACTAAAGTCTTTGAAAATGTAATAAGTTTTACGAAACGCGCTCAAGTGTCGCGTCAGACTAGAAATAAAAATGAATTTTAGAGAATTGATTTTTCAGTTACCATCAACAGTGAAAAAAAAATATAAGAAACATTGAGAAAATTCGTGTTAGAATTATTAATCTTACTTTTTCGGTCATATTTAATAATATATGTCTACAGGAAAGACTGCTACCAAAATATACTAATATATATATATATATATATATATATATATATATATATATATATATATATATATATATATATATATATATATATATATATATATATATTATATATATGTCGTACCTAGTAGCCAGAACGCACTTCAAGTTCATTCTGGCTACTAAGGTTCATTCTGGTTCATACTTAGCGGGCTGATAGGGAAATAGCCTCGGCTACCATTAACTTTTGTCCGGTCGTGATGGTCGAGTGGATAGGGTGCCCTGTACACCAGTTGCATAGTGCTCCTGGCAGTATGGGTTCGAGACACTTCTGGGGTGTGAGTTTATATATAAATATATATATATATATATATATATATATATATATATATATATATATTATATATATATATATATATATATATATATATATATATGTGTGTACTCACCTACTTGTGTTTGCGGGGGTTGAGCTCTGGCTCTTTGGTCCCGCCTCTCAACCGTCAATCAACAGGTGTACAGATTCATGAGCCTATCGGGCTCTGTCATATCTACAATTGAAACTGTGTATGGAGTCAGCCTCCACCACATCACTTCCTAATGCATTCCATTTGTCAACCACTCTAACACTAAAAAAGTTCTTTCTAATATCTCTGTGGCTCATTTGGGCACTCAGTTTCCACCTGTGTCCCCTTGTGCGTGTTCCCCTTGTGTTAAATAGACTGTCTTTATCTACCCTATCAATCCCCTTCAGAATCTTGAATGTGGTGATCATGTCCCCCCTAACTCTTCTGTCTTCCAGCGAAGTGAGGTTTAATTCCCGTAGTCTCTCCTCGTAGCTCATACCTCTCAGCTCGGGTACTAGTCTAGTGGCAAACCTTTGAACCTTTTCCAGTTTAGTCTTATCCTTGACTAGATATGGACTCCATGCTGGGGCTGCATACTCCAGGATTGGCCTGACATATGTGGTATACAAAGTTCTGAATGATTCTTTACACAAGTTTCTGAATGCCGTTCGTATGTTGGCCAGCCTGGCATATGCCGCTGATGTTATCTGCTTGATATGTGCTGCAGGAGACAGGTCTGGCGTGATATCAACCCCCAAGTCTTTTTCCTTCTCTGACTCCTGAAGAATTTGCTCTCCCAGATGATACCTTGTATCTGGCCTCCTGCTCCCTACACCTATCTTCATTACATTACATTTGGTTGGGTTAAACTCTAACAACCATTTGTTCGACCATTCCTTCAGCTTGTCTAGGTCTTCTTGAAGCCTCAGACAGTCCTCTTCTGTTTTAATCCTTCTCATAATTTTAGCATCGTCCGCAAACATTGAGAGAAATGAATCGATACCCTCCGGGAGATCATTTACATATATCAGAAACAAGATAGGACCGAGTACAGAGCCCTGTGGGACTCCACTGGTGACTTCACGCCAATCGGAGGTCTCACCCCTCACCGTAACTCTCTGCTTCCTATTGCTTAGATACTCCATTATCCACTGGAGCACCTTACCAGATACACCTGCCTGTCTCTCCAGCTTATGTACCAGCCTCTTATGCGGTACTGTGTCAAAGGCTTTCCGACAATCCAAGAAAATGCAGTCCGCCCAGCCCTCTCTTTCTTGCTTAATCTGTGTCACCTGATCGTAGAATTCTATCAAGCCTGTAAGGCAAGATTTACCCTCCCTGAATCCATGTTGGCGATTTGTCACGAAGTCCCTTCTCTCCAGATGTGTTACCAGGTTTTTTCTCACGATCTTCTCCATCACCTTGCATGGTATACAAGTCAAGGACACTGGCCTGTAGTTCAGTGCCTCTTGTCTGTCGCCCTTTTTGTATATTGGGACCACATTCGCCGTCTTCCATATTTCTGGTAGGTCTCCCGTCTCTAGTGACTTACTATACACTATGGAGAGTGGCAGGCAAAGTGCCTCTGCACACTCTTTCAGTACCCATGGTGAGATCCCATCTGGACCAACAGCCTTTCTAACATCCAGACCCAGCAGGTGTCTCTTGACCTCCTCTCTCGTAATTTCGAACTCCTCCAAGGCCGCCTGGTTTACCTCCCTTTCTCCTAGCACAGTGACCTCACCCTGTTCTATTGTGAAGACCTCCTGGAACCTCTTGTTGAGTTCCTCACACACCTCTCTGTCATTCTCTGTATACCTGTCCTCGCCTGTTCTAAGTTTCAATACCTGTTCTTTCACTGTTGTTTTCCTTCTGATGTGACTGTGGAGTAGCTTTGGTTCGGTCTTGGCTTTGTTTGCTATATCATTTTCAAAATTTTTCTCTGCTTCTCTTCTCACCCTGACGTACTCATTCCTGGTTCTCTGGTATCTCTCTCTGCTTTCTGGTGTTCTGTTATTCCGGAAGTTCCTCCACGCCTTTTTGTTCAGTTTCTTCGCTTCCATACATGTCCTATTATACCATGGATTCTTCTGTTGCTTCTCGGTGTGTGTGTGTGTGTGTGTGTGTGTGTGTGTGTGTGTGTGTGTTGTTGAATATAACCGAAAGGGTAAGATTAATGATTCTAACACGATTCTTCTCAATATTTCTTTTGTTTTTCTTTACTGTCGAGTGTAATTGAAAATTTAATTCTTCAAAGTTCATTTACACACTTTATTTATGGTCTGATGCCTAAAAGCGTTTCGCAAGACACTTCTTACATTTTCGAAGACAATTTTACATACTCTGTTCATGCTTATATTCGTTTTTGGGTGAGTTGATGGGACAAATGTTTTTGGGTGAGGTGTTAGGACACACATTAATGGGTATAGACAATTTAACATACTCTTAATTTTTTGGGGTGAGGCGATATAACATAAATCAATGGGTACTTTGCGTGTTTCATCTTCTTGCTTTTGTGTTGATTCAGGGTCTTGAAGTTGATAGAATGTAATTACGTGTTAATTGGCTGTTGATTGCTGGTGTTGACGTTTTGATGTGTAGGGCCTCACTGATGTCGAGTCTCCTGTTGTCGTTGCACCTGTCGATAAATTCTGTGTTGCTTATTAAGATTTCTCTAGTGATGGTCTGGTTGTTTGAGGAGATAATATGCTTCTTGATTGAGCCCTGTTGTTTGTACATTTTTAATCGCCGAGAAAGAGACGTTGTGGTCTTGCCTATATACTGAGATCTTTGGGGCTGACAGTCCCTAAGTGGGCATGTGACATGCCCACGCTCTTCAACAAGCACCTCACTGTCGCTCGTCTCTTCTTTTAGCCAGTCCCGGAATATGCCAATCTTTTGCCCTGCTACTCCAATAGCAGACCACACACTCTGCTTCTGATCGGCGGCGGCTTACTTAGTCGTCTGGTGGGACTAAGTCGGGAGAACTTAGGCTCCCCAAGGTAAACTGCCTGCCTCAGTACCACTGTTGCACAATGTCACCTATGTGGACACAGACATGTCATCAGTTATATGGATGGTACTGGTAAAACCAGGAAGTAACACAAGTGCACTGGGGACATTGACATTGTGCTCTGTAGCACAACAGATGGCGCTGATCGTGAGTCGCCACCTCACCAGAAGTCATCCACAATGCCCTCACTTGCTAGCCATGGTAGGAATGTTGAGCCATTTGCTACGATCACACCACCATCCATAGATGGCGTTGTCTATGTCAACTGAAAATTCCATACCCCGGGAGTGACACCCCAAGATTACCATGAAAGTGCCGTCAGGGAGGTGGTTCAAATAGCCCCGGCTATCACCTCTATTTGTAGGGTCACTGATGGCCGAGCGGTTAAGGCCTCCTGTACACTAGTTGCATAGTGCTCCTGGCAGTATGGGTTCGAGGCACTTCTGGAGTTATCTTGAGGTTATCTTGAGATGATTTCGGTTTTTTTTTAGTGTCCCCGCGGCCCAGTCCTCGACCAGGCCTCCACCCCCAGGAAGCAGCCCGTGACAGCTGACTAACACCCAGGTACCTATTTTACTGCTAGGTAACAGAGGCATAGGGTGAAAGAAACTATGCCTATTGTTTCTCGCCGGCGCCTGGGATCGAACCCAGGACCACAAGATCACAAGTCCAGCGTGCTGTCCGCTCGGACATATATATATATATATATATATATATATATATATATATATATATATATATATATATATATATATATATCTGAAAACTTACACCCCAGAAGTGACTTGAACCCATACTGCCAGGAGCACTCTGCTGGCGTACAGGATCCCTTAACCACTCGACCGACACGACCGGACAAAAGAAGATGGTAGCCGAGGCTATTTCCATCCCCCCACCGGCACTCGGTTGGTAATCTTGGGCATGGTATTTTATCAAATAACCTCATTCTTTGAGGCACACGTGAGGAGCACAAATGCGACAGATGTTTGTCCAGAGCAGCAGGATGAACATAGAGTTGCTGATAAAACCCCACTCACACATATGAAACTAAAAATCGAGTTAGCACATCTGGAAGCTGCTGCCTATGAACACAAACGGGAGATGAGACGACAAGAGCCGGAATTAGCCCGTGAACGAGAACAACGCCAGCTACAACAACAAGAAGCTGAACTACAACGTGCCCGTGAACAAGAACCTACGTGGAGTATATGCAGACCAAAACCAGGTATTTCTTAAAATGGTTAGAATCAGCTCAGGTGACGACATTTCAAGAACTTATCAATTTAATACTAATGGAAGAGTTTACCCGCAGAGTACCAAACACCATACGTCTATATCTTGCAGATAAGAGAGAGACGAACCTCAGTAATTGTGCACAGTTAGCTGATACTTACAGTTTAATTCATAAATCTTTTGACTCAGGTTACAGTAAACCATCTTGGTCCAGTCAAGCTTCACCTGAAGTAAGTCGTAAAGACACTAACTATGCACTTTACTGTCGTTACTGTAGAACATATGGACACCTCATTGAACAGTGTCCAAATCCTAAGTGTAAAACCACTAGTACAGTTTCACTTAAGCCAAAGCATCCACCCACTAAGCCTACCAAGCCTGTACTACATGTAAATGTTCCTGTTAGCGATCTTGCTTTATTTGACAGACATGTGTATCCAGGAACGGTGTCAACCAATGGTGAAGATTTCGAGGGTAAGAGCCCAATACGCATCTTGAGGGACTCAGCTTCGCTGCAGTCTATTCTACTAAAAACTGCTGCACCTCAAGTCACAAGCTGCTGCACACTGGAAAAACTGTCCTGATCACTGACCTCACTGCAACTGCACCATACCCGCTCGCCACAGTCTACCTGGAGTGTCCATTCATTCGTGGAAAGGTCTAAGTTGCTATTCGGGAAGAAACTTTCCCCATACCAGAAATTCAACTTCTCCTGGGCAACGACTTATCCAACCATCAAGATTCCACCAATTTGATCATCTGCGACAAACCCCAGGTATGTGACTCAGCCACGGAAGAAGATCCCCCTATGACTTTTGCAGCAGAGGAAGAGGTAACCGTGACAGAAGAATCAGCAGACATCTCCTAGTCTATTCGAGTAACTACCCGTGTTCAAGCCGCTAAACCACAACAAGTAGCAGCAGCTGTCCCTCAAGACGTGCGAGGCCTCCCTCCTAATCTCAACCAGTTGGAGTTCCGTAAGTTACAACAAGCAGATTTGTCACTAACCCCTTTTTTCTATCAAGCACAGATTAAGACCGATGCCATTCGAGAATTTTATATAGACACTAATCAATTATTGTATCGTAGATACAGACCCAGTAAGCTTAAGGCGGAGGAAGATTGGGCTGACGTGAATCAACTAGTGGTTCCAACATCATTAAGAAAAGATATCATATCTTTAGCTCATGGCCCAATATCTCATTATGGGACCCATAAAACTTATAATTCCCTTTTACAAGACTATTTGTGGCCAGGCATGAAACGAGATGTCAAGATCTATGTTAACAATTGTCATACCTGCCAAATGGCAGGGAAAACCAAATGTAGGTATTCCCAAAGCACCACTTATCCCTATTTCTGTGCCTTCTGAACCTTTTACCAGGTTAGTAATCGACTGCGTTGGGCCCTTACCAAAAACCCACTCAGGCAACATGTACATCATCACTATAATGTGTCCTACAACCAGGTTCCCAATAGCAGTTCCCGTTAAGAATATTAAGGCTGCTACAGTTGTCAAGCATCTGTTGAAGATCTTCACTCAGTATGGTTTCCCGAAGGAGATACAAAGTGACTGTGGAACACTGTGGAACTAATTTCACCAGTGAGTTGGTTAAGAAAACCCTTCAGGAAATTAACATCACCCAAGTCTTTTCCAGTCCATATCATCCTGCTTCACAGGGATCTCTGGAACGTAGCCATCAAACCATTAAGTCTTTGTTAAAGAAATATTGTATTGATACCGAGAAGGATTGGGATAAGCAATTAGGTCTCCTTATGTGTATTTCAGAAGTCTTCCTAATGAGTCCCTTGGAGTATCTCCCTATGAGATGCTCTACGGCCGTAAGTGTAGTGGTCCTCTTATAGCTTTTAAAGATTCCTTGACGTCAACCACCTTCAGTGATTCCCTTAATGTGCCTCAGTTTCTTAAAAACTTGAGACATAAACTTGAACAATTACATAAGTTTGCTAGTGCTAATTTACTGACCTCCCAACATAAGATGAAAGCACACTTTAACAAGAACACTAAGGTAAGAAAGTTTAATGTAGGAGACTTCGTTCATGCCTATTTTCCTATCCCAACCTCTCCATTTAGAAGTAAATTTTCAAGACCTTATCGCATCAAAGAATGCAAGAACAACAACAACTACATTCTAGAGACTCCGGACCAGCGTCGCAAGGCACAACTCTGCCACGTCAACCTGCTCAAGAGTTATCAAGGTAATCCACCACCAGTGTTAGTATCTGTATCTGCATTTACCGAGAGGTATCCCAACAGCGATGCATACCATGTTACCTCTCCATCCGATGGTAAAAATACCATCGAGACCATAAAGTCTAACAGTGAGATTTTAAAAGATCTTCCCAAATACCTAGAAAGCACTAATAATAGTGCTCCTTTAATTAAATTACTATCTACGCATAAAAAACTGTTTCAAGACACTCTACAGGAATGTAATTTAGTGCAACATGATATCCAACTACTTCCTGATACGATGCCCATCCGTCAACCTTACTACCGCATCAGTCTACAGAAGAGAGAAGCCATGTTCGTAGAAGTAAAGTACGTCTTCAGCAATGGATTAGCTACACCTTGTGAGTCTCCTTGGGCTTCACCATGCATACTGGGTTCCCAAACCATATGGTAAGCGAGCTGTCAACCTCGTCATCCAAGATCTTGACAACACCTATGCCTACCTGGACGACATCGTTGTAGCGACCAACTCGTGGGAAGAACATCTTGACCGACTACAACGACAATTCTACAAGCTTCTCCAGGTTGGTCTCACCATTAATTTGGGCAAGTCCACGTTTACTAAAGGTAAAGTACAATACCTTGGTCATGTTATAGGCAGTGGAAGCTTAGCACCTTTAGATATACATCTTCAAGCCATCCAAAAATATCCACAGCCCACTTCTCGTTGTAACGGTTCTATTGTTACGTAAAGTATGGTGACAATAAACACAGACACTAAGATACTATATATATATTTGGTCGAATATACAGAAGTACACAGGTGATACTTTGGTGTGAGTTGAGCGCACTGAGCGTCGGTACAGTATCTCGCAAGTGTCTACTCTAGACCACACTTGAAAGTAGATTCTGGTTAATGTTTGCTATTCTGCTGCTTATATGCTCGGGCAACACCTCACCGTGTTGCCCGGGCAACACCTCACCTCATTCATCTCCAAAGGTTGACAGGAATATTAACAATGCATTTGGAGCGAGTATATTATTGGGATAATCTACTCGCTACAGAACTCCCCCTCCCAGGGGATGAAAGGAAAAATACTTGATCAAGGAACTTAGCTGGTCGGTGAATTGAACGCCCTGCTCGCGTTACATAACCATCAAAGTTAACTTCCTCCTCTTCGCTGATGACATCTAACTGGGGTCGCACAGGATCGTCCGTCGTCGTAGGATCAGGTTGTGATGCGGCTGGTAACTGGGGTTGTAGGGTAGAAGGTCGTACAGGATCGTCCGTTGTCGTAGGTGGCGGTGCTGCTGGTAACTGTGGTCGAAAAGTGAACTGCGTAGTCGGCGGATGTGTCTCTGGAGGAATGTCTGGGGCAGCGTCACAGTGTGCTGGTTTAAGGCGATCGATGGAGATGTTTACCCGCTGTCCTCGGCGTTCAATGATGAAGAACTTCGGTGTTCGAGAAACCACTTAAAATGGTCCTTCGTAAGGTGACTGTAGAGGGCGTCGAACAGCGTCGACTCTTACAAACACGTGTTCAGTTGTGTGGAGCTCATGAGGTACATATGTAGCACGAGTTGTCGGTTGGCGTGGTGGTGTAGGCCGAATGTTTGTCATGGCTGTCCGTAATTTCTGGACAAAAGTGGGGTCTGGGGGTGTGATAAGTGGTGTTGGGGTTAAGAATTCGCCCGGAAGCCGCAGGCTAGATCCGTATACTAAGTCTGCTGCCGAGAATCCACTGCCCTCCTTCGTGGCCGAACGGATGCCAAGCAAGACTAATGGAAGGTTGTCGATCCAATCATCAGGGTGTGCTTGAGCTCTTAGGGCAGCTTTTAGTTGTCTATGAAAGCGTTCTACCATTCCGTTCGACTCAGGGTGGTATGCTGTTGTTCGGTTATGTGTGGTGCCGAGGAATTCCATAAGTTCCTTCCATAGATATGATTCGAACTGTCGTCCTTGGTCGGTGATGATGACAGAGGGGCTGCCAAAACGGGCGACCCATCCAGAGAGGAAAGCCTGGACCACTGACTCAGCTGAGATGTTGATTAATGGGATTGCTTCCGGCCATCTGGAGAATCGATCGATGCAGGTGAGTAGATAAGAATATCCTCTTGCCGACGGTAATGGTCCAACGATGTCTACATGCACCACCTCGAAACGATCAGAAGGTAACGGAAACTGTTGAAGAGGGCTCTTTGTGTGACGATGTGTTTTCGCTCGCTGGCACTGGAGACATGAGCGAGTCCATCGTCGAACATCGGCATTGATTCCTGGCCATACAACACGCTCCGTTAGTAGTTTCTGGGAAGCACGTACTCCTGGGTGTGCTAGGGAGTGAAATACTGAGAACGTTTTCCAGCGAAACTGGGCAGGAATGTAGGGCCTAAGTGCTCCCGTCCGTGAGGTGTCACAGATTATCCTTCTGCCACCTTCCATGGGAATCTCGATGAACCGGAGAGCTGTGTCAGATGTTCGTAATCGCTGCAGATCAGGGTCTTCCTTTTGGGCCTTACTGATTACACAATAGTCCACCTGAGCTGGGTTTGTCACGACGTGGTTTATGGTGGGTCGAGACAGTGCATCGGCTATGACATTATTAGTTCCTTTGACATGACGGATATCCGAGGTAAATTGGGATTTAAATCCCAGGTGGTTGGCTACTCAAGGAGAGTGAGCATCACCCTTGGCCGCCAGCGCATAAGTGAGAGGTTTGTGGTCTGTGAGGATGTGGAAGTTCCGCCCCTCGAGAAAGTGCCGGAAATGTTGTATGGCTGAGTAGATGGCGAGCAGTTCCCTATCAAAAGTGCTGTACTTCTCTTCAGTGGGTGACAGGCGCGCTGAAAAGAATGCAATTGGGCGCCATTCTCCTTCAACGAGCTGTTGTAGTACAGCACCAATTGCTGTGTTTGAAGCGTCGGTAGATAGATTGGTGGGAGCGTCAGACACTGGATGTGCGAGCAAGGTGAATTCCGCCAGCTTGTGTTTTATGTCGGTGAATGCTGTCTCTGCCTGAGGAGTCCACTCCAACGGAAGACGGGACGTGAGTTTCCGACCACGTAAGAGGTCGTACAAGTGTCGCAAGATGTCCGAACAATGTGGGATGAATCGATGATAAAAATTCACTACACCAAGAAATTCTTGCAACTTCTTTGGAGTAGATGGGCGCGGGAATTCCTTGATTGCCTCGATTTTCTTCTCTAGTGGTTGGACCCCTGCTGCTGACACACGGTGTCTCAAGAAATCCAGCTCTGGAACATGGAAAATACACTTCTCGGAGTTGAGCTGCAAGCCGAAGTTGCGCAGACGGGTGAGAAGGAGTCGGAGGTGTAGCAGATGTTCTGTTGGTGATGTACTGGCCACCAGCAGATCGTCAATGTAGGCGTAGCAAAAAGGAAGGTCCTTAACTACTTGGTCGATGAAGCGTTGGAATGTCTGGGCTGCATTCCGTAGACCAAAAGGCATCCGGACGAATTCAAACAGTCCAAAAGGTGTTGTGATCGCTGTTTTCGGAATGTCTGCCGGTTCCACAGGGATCTGGTGAAATGCCCGCACAAGGTCAATTTTCGAAAAAACGGTTGCGTTGCTCAATCCCTGTGAGAAATCCTGGATGTGTGGTATTGGGTAGCGATCCGGCAGAATGCGAACGTTGAGAGCCCTGTAGTCTCCGCAAGGGCGCCATTCCCCTGGGGCTGTTTTCGGGACCATATGGAGAGGTGAAGCCTATGGACTGTTCGAAGGGCGGATTATTCCCGCCTCCTGTAGCTTATTGAATTCAGCACGTGCTACCGCCAGTCGTTCCGGTGCCAGGCGGCGTGGTCTGGCGAAGGTAGGTGCTCCCGTTGTAGTAATGTGATGCGTAATCGTATGTTGCACCTCTGGTCGATGGCTGGCGGGTTGGGTCACATCTTTGAATTCATCCAGGAGTGCTTGAAGTTCCGTAGATGCGACTGGGGTGACGATATTAACTTGTGTAGAGGTACTAGGAGAGGCTCGAAGTATTGCACCTGCGGGATCCACCATAAGTCGATGGTGTTGCAGGAAATCCCATCCAAGAATGGGTTATTCCACATCCGCTATGAGGAAAGTCCACGTAAAGCGACCCAGAGAGGCGAACTCGAGAACCAGGGCGCGGGTCCCATATGTACGGACGGACGTACCATTGGCGGCTCGTAAGTCCAAACCAGGAGTACGGGTTGGTTTGACCAGTGGGGGAGGCAACACACTAGCTGCTGCACCTGTGTCAACGAGGAAACGGCGTTTGGTTATGACGTCAGATATGTAGAGCAGTGTAGTGTTTGAAATGGCGGGGTCACTGGCCGTTAAGAGTCCCCGCCGAAGTAGTTTCCCGACCAGGAACAAGGAGCCCTACAGTTGCGGGCTTGGTGTCCGAACTTCTGGTGGTAAGAACAAAGCTCTCCACGATGTTCTCGCTGTCGCCTAGAGACTGATACTGGATTCGCATGGTACGTTTTCCCTGGGTGGAAGAACCGCCGGTTCTGGAGGACGTCGAGTTGTTGGGTGTCTATAGTCTGCTGTGTATCACTGAGGTGGGACAGCGTAGCGTTATCAGACGTCGTATGAAGCCGGTCTGCCAGTGTAGCCAGCTGGGCTAATGGGGTGTCGTCAGCCATACTGAATAGGGCCGGTTGAATGTGTTTTGGACAGAGTTGTATCCACAGTGATCTCACAATCTCGCTGGGGGCTGGGCCAGTTGCAGTATGCATCACATACTGAATATGCCGCAGAAGCTGAGCTGGTGTTTTGTCTGCTAATCTTTTGTCAGTGAGGAGTTGGTCCCTTTTTGAATGCGGCGTTTCATTGCTGCCTGTAGAAGAGCGGCCTTCAATGCTGTGTACGTCCTGGTGTCCGGTGATGGCGCGGTGATGACAGCGGAGGCAGTGTGCATAGCCTCCGAGGGAAGTGTTGGCAGGGTACAGGCATATCGGGCTTTCTCAGTCGAAATTTCGTGAAGGTCGAAAATAGCCTCCATCTGCATGAACCAAAATTCTGGCTCATCTGCGTTGTATGCTGGAAACCGGGTAGATAAATCCATGGCGAAGATCTAGTTTGTGACTAGGTGTTCTTTTTCACTCACTGGGTCACCAATGTAACGGTTCTATTGTTACGTAAAGTATGGTGACAAATAAACACAGACACTAAGATACTATATATATATTTGGTCGAATATACAGAAGTACACAGGTGATACTTTGGTGTGAGTTGAGCGCACTGAGCGTCGGTACAGTATCTCGCAAGTGTCTGCTCTAGACCACACTTGAAAGTAGACTCTGGTTAATGTTTGCTATTCTGCTGCTTATATGCTCGGGCAACACCTCACCGTGTTGCCCGGGCAACGCCTCACCTCATTCATCTCCAAAGGTTGACAGGAATATTAACAATGCATTTGGAGCGAGTATATTATTGGGATAATCTACTCGCTACAGAACTCCCCCTCCCAGGGGATGAAAGGAAAAATACTTGATCAAGGAACTTAGCTGGTCGGTGAATTGAACGCCCTGCTCGCGTTACATAACCATCAAAGTTAACTTCCTCCTCTTCGCTGATGACATCTAACTGGGGTCGCACAGGATCGTCCGTCGTCGTAGGATCAGGTTGTGATGCGGCTGGTAACTGGGGTTGTAGGGTAGAAGGTCGTACAGGATCGTCCGTTGTCGTAGGTGGCGGTGCTGCTGGTAACTGTGGTCGAAAAGTGAACTGCGTAGTCGGCGGATGTGTCTCTGGAGGAATGTCTGGGGCAGCGTCACAGTGTGCTGGTTTAAGGCGATCGATGGAGATGTTTACCCGCTGTCCTCGGCGTTCAATGATGAAGAACTTCGGTGTTCGAGAAACCACTTAAAATGGTCCTTCGTAAGGTGACTGTAGAGGGCGTCGAACAGCGTCGACTCTTACAAACACGTGTTCAGTTGTGTGGAGCTCATGAGGTACATATGTAGCACGAGTTGTCGGTTGGCGTGGTGGTGTAGGCCGAATGTTTGTCATGGCTGTCCGTAATTTCTGGACAAAAGTGGGGTCTGGGGGTGTGATAAGTGGTGTTGGGGTTAAGAATTCGCCCGGAAGCCGCAGGCTAGATCCGTATACTAAGTCTGCTGCCGAGAATCCACTGCCCTCCTTCGTGGCCGAACGGATGCCAAGCAAGACTAATGGAAGGTTGTCGATCCAATCATCAGGGTGTGCTTGAGCTCTTAGGGCAGCTTTTAGTTGTCTATGAAAGCGTTCTACCATTCCGTTCGACTCAGGGTGGTATGCTGTTGTTCGGTTATGTGTGGTGCCGAGGAATTCCATAAGTTCCTTCCATAGATATGATTCGAACTGTCGTCCTTGGTCGGTGATGATGACAGAGGGGCTGCCAAAACGGGCGACCCATCCAGAGAGGAAAGCCTGGACCACTGACTCAGCTGAGATGTTGATTAATGGGATTGCTTCCGGCCATCTGGAGAATCGATCGATGCAGGTGAGTAGATAAGAATATCCTCTTGCCGACGGTAATGGTCCAACGATGTCTACATGCACCACCTCGAAACGATCAGAAGGTAACGGAAACTGTTGAAGAGGGCTCTTTGTGTGACGATGTGTTTTCGCTCGCTGGCACTGGAGACATGAGCGAGTCCATCGTCGAACATCGGCATTGATTCCTGGCCATACAACACGCTCCGTTAGTAGTTTCTGGGAAGCACGTACTCCTGGGTGTGCTAGGGAGTGAAATACTGAGAACGTTTTCCAGCGAAACTGGGCAGGAATGTAGGGCCTAAGTGCTCCCGTCCGTGAGGTGTCACAGATTATCCTTCTGCCACCTTCCATGGGAATCTCGATGAACCGGAGAGCTGTGTCAGATGTTCGTAATCGCTGCAGATCAGGGTCTTCCTTTTGGGCCTTACTGATTACACAATAGTCCACCTGAGCTGGGTTTGTCACGACGTGGTTTATGGTGGGTCGAGACAGTGCATCGGCTATGACATTATTAGTTCCTTTGACATGACGGATATCCGAGGTAAATTGGGATTTAAATCCCAGGTGGTTGGCTACTCAAGGAGAGTGAGCATCACCCTTGGCCGCCAGCGCATAAGTGAGAGGTTTGTGGTCTGTGAGGATGTGGAAGTTCCGCCCCTCGAGAAAGTGCCGGAAATGTTGTATGGCTGAGTAGATGGCGAGCAGTTCCCTATCAAAAGTGCTGTACTTCTCTTCAGTGGGTGACAGGCGCGCTGAAAAGAATGCAATTGGGCGCCATTCTCCTTCAACGAGCTGTTGTAGTACAGCACCAATTGCTGTGTTTGAAGCGTCGGTAGATAGATTGGTGGGAGCGTCAGACACTGGATGTGCGAGCAAGGTGAATTCCGCCAGCTTGTGTTTTATGTCGGTGAATGCTGTCTCTGCCTGAGGAGTCCACTCCAACGGAAGACGGGACGTGAGTTTCCGACCACGTAAGAGGTCGTACAAGTGTCGCAAGATGTCCGAACAATGTGGGATGAATCGATGATAAAAATTCACTACACCAAGAAATTCTTGCAACTTCTTTGGAGTAGATGGGCGCGGGAATTCCTTGATTGCCTCGATTTTCTTCTCTAGTGGTTGGACCCCTGCTGCTGACACACGGTGTCTCAAGAAATCCAGCTCTGGAACATGGAAAATACACTTCTCGGAGTTGAGCTGCAAGCCGAAGTTGCGCAGACGGGTGAGAAGGAGTCGGAGGTGTAGCAGATGTTCTGTTGGTGATGTACTGGCCACCAGCAGATCGTCAATGTAGGCGTAGCAAAAAGGAAGGTCCTTAACTACTTGGTCGATGAAGCGTTGGAATGTCTGGGCTGCATTCCGTAGACCAAAAGGCATCCGGACGAATTCAAACAGTCCAAAAGGTGTTGTGATCGCTGTTTTCGGAATGTCTGCCGGTTCCACAGGGATCTGGTGAAATGCCCGCACAAGGTCAATTTTCGAAAAAACGGTTGCGTTGCTCAATCCCTGTGAGAAATCCTGGATGTGTGGTATTGGGTAGCGATCCGGCAGAATGCGAACGTTGAGAGCCCTGTAGTCTCCGCAAGGGCGCCATTCCCCTGGGGCTGTTTTCGGGACCATATGGAGAGGTGAAGCCTATGGACTGTTCGAAGGGCGGATTATTCCCGCCTCCTGTAGCTTATTGAATTCAGCACGTGCTACCGCCAGTCGTTCCGGTGCCAGGCGGCGTGGTCTGGCGAAGGTAGGTGCTCCCGTTGTAGTAATGTGATGCGTAATCGTATGTTGCACCTCTGGTCGATGGCTGGCGGGTTGGGTCACATCTTTGAATTCATCCAGGAGTGCTTGAAGTTCCGTAGATGCGACTGGGGTGACGATGTTAACTTGTGTAGAGGTACTAGGAGAGGCTCGAAGTATTGCACCTGCGGGATCCACCATAAGTCGATGGTGTTGCAGGAAATCCCATCCAAGAATGGGTTATTCCACATCCGCTATGAGGAAAGTCCACGTAAAGCGACCCAGAGAGGCGAACTCGAGAACCAGGGCGCGGGTCCCATATGTACGGACGGACGTACCATTGGCGGCTCGTAAGTCCAAACCAGGAGTACGGGTTGGTTTGACCAGTGGGGGAGGCAACACACTAGCTGCTGCACCTGTGTCAACGAGGAAACGGCGTTTGGTTATGACGTCAGATATGTAGAGCAGTGTAGTGTTTGAAATGGCGGGGTCACTGGCCGTTAAGAGTCCCCGCCGAAGTAGTTTCCCGACCAGGAACAAGGAGCCCTACAGTTGCGGGCTTGGTGTCCGAACTTCTGGTGGTAAGAACAAAGCTCTCCACGATGTTCTCGCTGTCGCCTAGAGACTGATACTGGATTCGCATGGTACGTTTTCCCTGGGTGGAAGAACCGCCGGTTCTGGAGGACGTCGAGTTGTTGGGTGTCTATAGTCTGCTGTGTATCACTGAGGTGGGACAGCGTAGCGTTATCAGACGTCGTATGAAGCCGGTCTGCCAGTGTAGCCAGCTGGGCTAATGGGGTGTCGTCAGCCATACTGAATAGGGCCGGTTGAATGTGTTTTGGACAGAGTTGTATCCACAGTGATCTCACAATCTCGCTGGGGGCTGGGCCAGTTGCAGTATGCATCACATACTGAATATGCCGCAGAAGCTGAGCTGGTGTTTTGTCTGCTAATCTTTTGTCAGTGAGGAGTTGGTCCCTTTTTGAATGCGGCGTTTCATTGCTGCCTGTAGAAGAGCGGCCTTCAATGCTGTGAACGTCCTGGTGTCCGGTGATGGCGCGGTGATGACAGCGGAGGCAGTGTGCATAGCCTCCGAGGGAAGTGTTGGCAGGGTACAGGCATATCGGGCTTTCTCAGTCGAAATTTCGTGAAGGTCGAAAATAGCCTCCATCTGCATGAACCAAAATTCTGGCTCATCTGCGTTGTATGCTGGAAACCGGGTAGATAAATCCATGGCGAAGATCTAGTTTGTGACTAGGTGTTCTTTTTCACTCACTGGGTCACCAATGTAACGGTTCTATTGTTACGTAAAGTATGGTGACAAATAAACACAGACACTAAGATACTATATATATATTTGGTCGAATATACAGAAGTACACAGGTGATACTTTGGTGTGAGTTGAGCGCACTGAGCGTCGGTACAGTATCTCGCAAGTGTCTGCTCTAGACCACACTTGAAAGTAGACTCTGGTTAATGTTTGCTATTCTGCTGCTTATATGCTCGGGCAACACCTCACCGTGTTGCCCGGGCAACGCCTCACCTCATTCATCTCCAAAGGTTGACAGGAATATTAACAATGCATTTGGAGCGAGTATATTATTGGGATAATCTACTCGCTACATCGTAAACAACTTATGAGATTCTTGGGACTAGCGTCTTACTACTGTAAGTTCTGCAAGAACTTCAGCATAGTTGCCACACCTTTAATCATTCTTACCAGCTCTAAAAGTAAATAAATTTGGACCAACTCACAATCCATTGCCTTCGAACAATTGAAAACTTTGCTGTGTACTAACCCTATTCTCGCCTTTCCAGATGTGAAACAACCCTTCATCCTTAATGTTGATGCCGGCAGCACCGGCATTGGGGGTGTCCTGATGCAGCAAAGAGAGGGGAAAGTCCTACCAGTCAACTACTACAGCTACAAGCTGAAGCCTCACCAACAAAACTACAGCACTATGGAGAAGAAGCTACTCGCCATCATCCTATGCTTGCAACGATATGAACCTTACCTTCAAGGACACCAACCCATCATCATCTATTCTGATCATAATCCTCTTTGTTTTCTACAACAAGCACATTTCTCCAACCAGCGTTTACTTCGTTGGGCCTTGTACCTACAAAACTACAATGTCCAGATCTTCTACATCAAAGGATCAGACAACATAGTTGCGGACGCACTATCACGTGTTTATGAAGTGGAACCGTCTGCTTCCACACTCCTCCCATCATCGACATCTCAGGCATTAGGAAAAGGCTTCGGGGAGGAGCTGTCACGTGATTCCCCTGCATAGCAGTGGAACTGACTTTTCCCTTCACCTTCAATGCCTCTGCACTGGAAGTATACATCTACACCAGCCCAGATGAGTCATCAGTCCTGCCACCTCTCCATACCCCCCAGGGCCTGGCACGGCCTGGTACGACTCAGAGGCCAGCCGGGCGCCTCTGCTAACCGGTAGTTTGCCCCCTCAGACAAGCAGTTAGCCGCCTTCAACTGACAGTGGTGCAGCTCAACACAAAGGCACTGCCAGCCACAACGAGCAGTTTGCTAGTTGACCAGAGGTCCACCTCGCGTTGACACTGGATGAATCATCACCGCCGGACTATATAAAGGGCGCTGCCTCCCTGGAGAGCCAGTCTCTCCCTTAGTGCTCTAGGATCACCTTTGTGTCTCTCACCCGTCGTCCGCCTTCAGCCAACGTCGTGTGATTGATGCCATGGTGGTATGGTAGCTGTCTTCAGCACACCAGTATATCTTTATGCTTTTCTTCATTGCTTATACTGTAGATAATTTTTACATTGAAGATCATACTAACCTGTTCACTTTTGCATTATATGAGAGCCAAGTATTTTCAGGGGCATTTATGTTCATTAATTTTTCAGTAAACTGTTTAACTATTTATTTGATGATTTTTATTTGTTTCCACCTGCGACTTACACACTGCAAGGCCAATAGCAGCAATTTTTTTTTCATTATGTGCGGGAGAGCCATACCATCTTGGTTCAGTATAGCTGCGATACCACAAGCCGTCACATAATATATGAAGTATATATATATATATATATATATATATATATATATATATATATATATATATATAT
Source organism: Procambarus clarkii (assembly GCF_040958095.1). Lineage (NCBI taxonomy): Eukaryota > Metazoa > Arthropoda > Malacostraca > Decapoda > Cambaridae > Procambarus > Procambarus clarkii. Next base: position 2,163,198 of record NC_091212.1, on the reverse strand, counting down.
ATATATATATTTATATATATATATATATATATATATATATATATATATATATATATATATATATATATATATATATATATATATATATATATTAGTATATTTTGGTAGCAGTCTTTCCTGTAGACATATATTATTAAATATGACCGAAAAAGTAAGATTAATAATTCTAACACGAATTTTCTCAATCTTTCGTACATTACGCTTCACTGTTGAAGGTAAATCAAAAATCAATTCTCCAAAATTCATTTTTATTTCTAGTCTGACGCGACACGGGCGCGTTTCGTAAAACTTATTACATTTTCAAAGACTTTAGTTCACAAATACACAACTGAATAGAACTTACGTATCTCCGATTTTATACCTACATTTGAGTGAGGTGGAAGGGGTGATGTGGCATTAACACAAGACAGAACAAAATGTGGTATTAATAGGGTATTAATTTCATCAACACAAGACAGAACAAGGGTATTAATAGGGTATTAATTTCATCAACACAAGACAGAACACGAAACAATGGATATTGAATAGAAGTGTTTGTAGAAAGCCTATTGGTCCATATTTCTTGATGCTTCTATATTGGAGCGGAGTCTTGAGGTGGGTAGAATATAGTTGTGCAATAATTGGCTGTTGATTGCTGGTGTTGACTTCTTTATGTGTAGTGCCTCGCAAACGTCAAGCCGCCTGCTATCGCTGTATCTATCGATGATTTCTGTGTTGTTTACTAGGATTTCTCTGGCGATGGTTTGGTTGTGGGAAGAGATTATATGTTCCTTAATGGAGCCCTGTTGCTTATGCATCGTTAAACGCCTAGAAAGAGATTTTGTTGTCTTGCCTATATACTTGGTTTTTTGGAGCTTACAGTCCCCAAGTGGGCATTTGAAGGCATAGACGACGTTAGTCTCTTTTAAAGCGTTCTGTTTTGTGTCTGGAGAGTTTCTCATGAGTAGGCTGGCCGTTTTTCTGGTTTTATAGTAAATCGTCAGTTGTATCCTCTGATTTTTGTCTGTAGGGATAACGTTTCTATTAACAATATCTTTCAAGACCCTTTCCTCCGTTTTATGAGCTGTGGAAAAGAAGTTCCTGTAAAATAGTCTAATAGGGGGTATAGGTGTTGTGTTAGTTGTAAGATATTGTTAATAGAAACGTTATCCCTACAGACAAAAATCAGAGGATACAACTGACGATTTACTATAAAACCAGAAAAACGGCCAGCCTACTCATGAGAAACTCTCCAGACACAAAACAGAACGCTTTAAAAGAGACTAACGTCGTCTATGCCTTCAAATGCCCACTTGGGGACTGTAAGCTCCAAAAAACCCAGTATATAGGCAAGACAACAACATCTCTTTCTAGGCGTTTAACGATGCATAAGCAACAGGGCTCCATTAAGGAACATATAATCTCTTCCCACAACCAAACCATCGCCAGAGAAATCCTAGTAAACAACACAGAAATCATCGATAGATACAGCGATAGCAGGCGGCTTGACGTTTGCGAGGCACTACACATAAAGAAGTCAACACCAGCAATCAACAGCCAATTATTGCACAACTATATTCTACCCACCTCAAGACTCCGCTCCAATATAGAAGCATCAAGAAATATGGACCAATAGGCTTTCTACAAACACTTCTATTCAATATCCATTGTTTCGTGTTCTGTCTTGTGTTGATGAAATTAATACCCTATTAATACCCTTGTTCTGTCTTGTGTTGATGAAATTAATACCCTATTAATACCACATTTTGTTCTGTCTTGTGTTAATGCCACATCACCCCTTCCACCTCACTCAAATGTAGGTATAAAATTGGAGATACGTAAGTTCTATTCAGTTGTGTATTTGTGAACTAAAGTCTTTGAAAATGTAATAAGTTTTACGAAACGCGCCCGTGTCGCGTTAGACTAGAAATAAAAATGAATTTTGGAGAATTGATTTTTGATTTACCTCCAACAGTGAAGCGTAATGTACGAAAGATTGAGAAAATTCGTGTTAGAATTATTAATCTTACTTTTTCGGTCATATTTAATAATATATGTCTACAGGAAAGACTGCTACCAAAATATACTAATATTAAAGCGCACGACCCAGCAGCAAGGAATCAAGCCTTCACGATAAAATATCGCCAGGATCTGATTCGTGATCAGATATACAAGGCAGAGAATGAAATCAAAGACAACAAAACGCAACTACTTCATGCTACAAACGAGTGGAGAAATAGCAACATCGACGATAGTATCCGTACCCGCATTGAACAACACCTCGACATCCTCACAGACCAACATCACCTCAGCACTGAAACAAGGATTATCAAGAAACTAACAACATTATATGGAGGACCTATGGCAATTCCACGACCAAGAGATGGCTTCCTGAACCTTGCAGGAATTAACCTCACTGAGGACCAAGTCGCTCTCCTAAATCTGGGCATAAACTGTCATGTTATGTCCAGACCGAGTGAGATGGCCCGGAAAGTAGAGTTGGAAATTCTGTTGGACGACATATTCGACCTCGAGACACAAAAGAAGGTCACTACCAAAGATACCTTACAAGCAGAACTTATTGCAGAAGGAGGAAAGAATCGAGGCAACTACAGAAGCACCATACTGTCCCCCGAGCTTAAAGCGGCAGCTAAAAGCCTTCGTGAGAACAAGGAGATAGTTGTCAGGAGAGGTGACAAGTCGCCAATATATGTCATTCTTAAAAAAGACGAATATCTGGCGAAAATGAACATCATACTCTCTGACCAAACTAAGTTCCAAAGGGTAACGAAGGACACTACAGCCGAATTAAAAGCAAAGGTCAACAAACTGATCGAAACTGTGAACGCCAAGAAATCCGGACTCCACCTGCCAAAGATCATTGGGGAATATAAACCTGGATAAGCGTATGGAAATGTCAAGACGCACAAGCCTGGAAACCCACTTCGGCCAATCATTAGCCAGATACCCACACCCACGTACAGACTGGCGAAGCGACTCAACGGCCTGCTGACTCCTTATGTTCCTTGCGCCTTCAGCCTGAAGTCTCCAAAGGAATTTGTTGACTTACTGCGGGGCACACGGGCCACAGGGATAAGAGCCTCGTTGGACGTAGAATCGCTGTTCACCAACGTACCTGTGGACGAGACAATCGGAATGATAGCCGACAGAGTGTATCGTGATCCAGCCTGTACTCCTCTTGACATACCAGAAAATATTCTGAGGAAACTACTCCAAGCTTGTACTAAAGAGGCACCCTTCTTGAGCCCGGATGGGCACATGTATAAGCAAGTAGATGGGGTCGCCATGGGTTCTCCCCTCGGTGTCCTGTTTGCAAACTTCTACATGGGTACCATCGAGCAAAAAGTCTTAGTCGACATGAACTTGAAACCGGCCATATACTGCAGGTATGTTGACGACATTTTTACACAGGTACCTGATGTCAGACATCTGCAGGAGCTGAAGGAGGCATTTGAGCAGAGTTCCGTGCTGCGTTTCACTTACGAGATGGAAAAGGATGGGAAGCTGCCCTTTCTAGATGTAACAGTCATGGAAAAGGGCGGAGGTTTCCACACTGCAGTCTACACTAAGGAAACAAACATAGGAATGTGCCTAAATGCTAACAGCGACTGCCCAGACAGGTACAAGAGGAGTGTTGTTAACGCATATGTCGACCGTGCTCTCAGCCACAGCTCAGAATGGAAGCAAGTCGACGAAGAACTATGTAGGGTAAGGCAGGTCTTAGTCAATAACGGCTTCTCCAATGGTTTCGTCGAAGACATCATAAGAAGGAAAGAGAAAAGCCATGCAACTTCTGAAGAGACAACTAACACAACACCTATACCCCCTATTAGACTATTTTACAGGAACTTCTTTTCCACAGCTCATAAAACGGAGGAAAGGGTCCTGAAAGATATTGTTAATAGAAACGTTATCCCTACAGACAAAAATCAGAGGATACAACTGACGATTTACTATAAAACCAGAAAAACGGCCAGCCTACTCATGAGAAACTCTCCAGACACAAAACAGAACGCTTTAAAAGAGACTAACGTCGTCTATGCCTTCAAATGCCCACTTGGGGACTGTAAGCTCCAAAAAACCCAGTATATAGGCAAGACAACAACATCTCTTTCTAGACGTTTAACGATGCATAAGCAACAGGGCTCCATTAAGGAACATATAATCTCTTCCCACAACCAAACCATCGCCAGAGAAATCCTAGTAAACAACACAGAAATCATCGATAGATACAGCGATAGCAGGCGGCTTGACGTTTGCGAGGCACTACACATAAAGAAGTCAACACCAGCAATCAACAGCCAATTATTGCACAACTATATTCTACCCACCTCAAGACTCCGCTCCAATATAGAAGCATCAAGAAATATGGACCAATAGGCTTTCTACAAACACTTCTATTCAATATCCATTGTTTCGTGTTCTGTCTTGTGTTGATGAAATTAATACCCTATTAATACCCTTGTTCTGTCTTGTGTTGATGAAATTAATATCCTATTAATACCACATTTTGTTCTGTCTTGTGTTAATGCCACATCACCCCTTCCACCTCACTCAAATGTAGGTATAAAATCGGAGATACGTAAGTTCTATTCAGTTGTGTATTTGTGAACTAAAGTCTTTGAAAATGTAATAAGTTTTACGAAACGCGCCCG